>NC_089528.1:15897868-16200868 GCF_963924715.1 Thunnus thynnus
CTGTATAATTCTGAAAGAGTGCTGCAGGGGTGGATGTTCCATGAATTTTTCTTTGGAAAATGTGTCAGTATTCGTAGCACAAGGTTGACATCTAGTGGTTCTCCTGTGACTAGCAGGACATTTGTGTCACCCTGGTGATGGAGGTCTGGAGTAACAGAAAATGTAACTATTTGCCAAGTCCAACTCTAAAGTGAATTAATCATGAACTGTATTCTCACTTTCAGGGATAAATATTGCTTTTGAAAAGGACACCTCCACTAAATTCAATATTTGGGGAAAGTTCTGGCTGTCATCTGAACTCAATAATACCTGCAGTATTGACAGAGTTCATCAATTATATTTAAAGGACATGGCTGGCAATTTTCTATATTTTTCTTATTACAAATGTCATGTGCAGAGCCAAACCAACAATGAATGTATCTACTTACAAGTATTGTGTTTGTATCCAAAGCCTGATGTATCTCGTTCCTCTATGCCGTAGACCTCCACTCCACAGTAACTTCTTCTGTACGCTGAACTACTCTCCAAAATAATTTAAAAAAACAAAACATCTCAGACCGAACGGGTAAGTAACTGAAACCTGTTCATGTGTTGCTCCTATCTGATTGTATTGACTTTTCAATTTAAAACAACTGAGGAACAACTCTATTTTACTACTCTATTTCTATATATCAGCTAAACGTAGCCTCTGTAATTAACTTCAGACCTGATTGTTGTAAAAAGACTCGAAAGCCAAAGCCAATCTGCCAAAACTCTATTACAAAATTAAATTTGTCTTATTACATTTTTTTTTTTTTGCTAGACTGATTCTCAAATATCTAAATCATAACAAAATCACAAGACCAAACAGGAGGCTCATTTTTGTATTGTCTTGTTCTTTAAAGCCCTATCAAAAGCAAAGGCAACGTATTAGTAGATTTGCCATATGATTGAGAGTTATTACTGTTTACAATATACTCTAAATAAACTCCAATCGATTTGATTTACACAAATGGCTAAAAAATAGCCTTTAAGAAGACTCGTCTGCCCCGTGCGCCAGACTGCATCATCTCGTCTCACTGAAATTAATCAATACAACCCTGCAGTACAAAAGTTTGTGGCTCATTAAAAGTCAAAGGAATTCCTGTCATTTTGGTTCTACAAACATAGTTAGGCCATGCTTACATCTGTCAACTATCAGCAGGTCTAATCCACTAGGCAGCCTTAGGCTGACCCAGCAACAGACTCGCTCTTTACCAGAGAGCAAAGCTGTAGAAGTTCCTCCAACGCTGGAAAAACTCAATGGGCCTTGAAGCATGCTTAAGCACTGACTCAGAGAGAGAAAGAGGATAAACATGTAAGCAAAAGGGATTATTTTAGGTTTTGATCAAAGTGGGAACTCTGAACCAGATACACATGCAGTACATTTTAAGTTTAGAGTTAGATAGAGGATAAAGTAATTTATTCAATCATTTTCCCACAAACTTTTTCCCCCAAATCTTCAGAACTGTTTTCTGGGCCATTTCATTGCTGCATGTGACTTAAACAGTCAAGAACATCTGGGTGAGAAATGTTAAATTTGCTACATTCTTCACAAGATGTTTAATCTGGGACAGCTCCTCTGGAGGTAACAGGTCCAGTTTTGTCAGTTTGGTGTTTTAAATGGGAATGAGAATAACATAATCTTTCTTTACAACATTGGGTAGGCTGGTCGACAATGTAAAGATGAGAGACTCTCAAAACTGGTATTCGGACAGGTTTATTTAACATTTTTTATGTCATTTAGCTGGTCCATTTTCAATAGATAGATAATACTATAATACCATTATCTAAAAACTGAATTTATTTAATATTATTTCCAATACCTTTTAAAAACCATATTGTAGTTAATTTCTGGATTAATGACCTCTGTTGTGGGGGAAATCAAGTCCAGATGACAAACTGTGATTAAACATTGACATAATTTGCTGCATTAAAATGTTGCGGTTCAATATCACTGTAAAATCTCAGATGCCAGTTTGTTCTTGAAAGTTTGAAGAGCATTACTTCCAAAATCACCCCCATTCATACCTGTAATATTATTATTATTATTATTATTATTATTATTATTATTATTATTATTATTATTATTGTATCATAATAAAGGTATGACAATAACATTCAGTTGGACTTTTCTCCACTGTGATGGATCACCTACTGTATCTCAAACTCGTTTAGAGGATCAGCAAGTTTATTTTTGTAGCGTGCTGAAGAAAATGGAAACCAATTGCAACCTGGAAAGTAGCAGAATTAATCTAGAATGGTCAGCAGTAATGTAAACTCTATCAATTTGAAGATAATTGGCAGTGAAGTTTTGGCTTAAGAGGAGAGCCAACTTTTTTTTTTATAAACACTCCAAATTACAATTGAGTTGAATTTGAATTATTAGCGAACAGCTAACATTTTTTAATAGTGACTTGTGAAACAAAATGGGTAAAGATTAATTGCTTCCTGAATACTTCTAGATTTCCCTACACACTCAACCTTTATTAACTCACTTAATTCACATAATTATGCAGCTTATACTGAATAAAAAAAGATAGAAACAGACTTTTGCCACAGTGCCCAGACTTCATTTAAAAGTACGAGGGTATTTTAGCTGACATTATTATTACATTAGAGTACATAATTAGGATGTTCAAAAAAGTAATTCCCAAAGATTTATCTCGGATTAATACACAGCTTTCACACATTTGCTGATTATCCAACCCAAAACGTCTCAGAGGAAATGTGCAATTACTCTACCATATCCTGATATTGATCTTTTTACAATGCACCCAAATACTTAATACTAGTATCCTTGATTTTTCCCAACTGACTGTTCTGTGCTACTGACTGATGCACAATTACTGCATGTCCATCCATTATTAGTATTATCAAAAAATGAGAGAGCATTGGTCTCATTGGTAAAGGCTACTTAGATCCCTTTTTAAGTCCAACAGTTCCTTCTATTAGCTTCACATTGTTTGGCCCTCCAATTTTTATGGCTCCCGTCTTTTACAATTGCTCCTGTTAAATTAATTCTTGAATTCTATATGCTTTGAATTTTCAGACCATTAGACTCTTATTTGATCTGCCCCTACCTTTTCCTAAGCTCTTACCACTGCTCTGGCTGTTGTGCCTCTTTTGCTTTGTTTGTTCTTCTGGGTCAAAATCAGAGTCACTGTCATTTTTTGGTCTTGTTTTTCCTCTCCCAGCATTCTTTCTCACTGTTTTGCTTCTCTCCTCTTCATCTTCTTCTTCTTCTTCTGCTGAGTCAAAGGATGTGTCACTGTTGGTCAGCTCATCCTCACTCTCTTCGTTGCTAGAACGTTTTCTTTTCAACTTCTGTCCCTTTACTTTTCCAGTCTTAGTATTTAAACCCTGGCCTTCCATTTGATTGCCCAGAATTAAGTTGCCTGCTGCATCTCTCTTGGGCCTTCCTATGGGTCTGCCTGTGCTCCTCCTCCTTTTCATTTTTGCTGTAGTAAGTCTCTCATTCTGCACCTCCTCTTCTGTATGCTGCTGCTCCTCCTCTACATTGTCGACCTCCAAATCTGTGCCTTTCTGACTCCCATCCTCTTGAGCATCACTAGTGTCGCTTGCCCTTTCCTTACCCTTCTTCCGTACACATCCAGAACCGGATGTGTGGTAACGCTGCACATGACTCTTCAAGCTCACATTGTGATTGAAGCATTTGTCGCAATGCTGACACTTATAAGGCCTCTCCCCTGTGTGCAGGCGCATGTGGGATTTGAGGTGGCTTGACTGGCTGAAGCTGCGTTGGCACTCTGAACACTTGTACGGTTTCAACCCTGTGTGCACAACAGAGTGTCTCTGGAGATGAGGTCTATCCCTGAATTCAATCCCACAGACTCCACATCTGAACTCCTTTGAGATTCTGTGATCTGCCAGGTGAATGCTGCGTTCTTTACTGGTTGCGAATGTCTCTGAACAGTCTGGACATTTATAAGGCGTTGCGCTATCTTGATGGGTCTCCTCATGTTTGAGTTTGTCCACCCTTGTTCTGAAGGTTACATGGCAGTATTTGCAAGGATGTTCATAGGTTTCATCGTGGATATTGCTATGATGTTTTAGAGAACTCTCACTAACACATCTTTTGCCACAAATATTGCAGGAATATGGCTTTATTTTGTACTCACATGTGTGAGGCTTCAGGATATTAAAAAAACTTCCACACTCTGTGCAGAGTTCATTAATTCTGAGGCCACTACGGGAATCAAAATCTCCCTCCTCTTCAGTTTCCTCATCTGAACCCTTTGCAAGCTCTTCAGCCAGCAAAATATCCTCTGTTGGATTCCACTCCCCGTCTGAACTCACTGCACCTTGATCACCCTCCTCTCCTTCATCTGAGGGATTACTTTCTTCATCACTAAAAGTAACAATCTCAGACGAAACCGCACAGCTGGGGTCGACATCTGTCAGCGTTGTCTGTGAATCATGCAATGACAATATGGATATGACGATATGTACAGAACAGAATATTACAGACAAATTACCAAAAAAGAGGTGCAAGAAGAGGACATTTTATGATTTATTATTCTAAATTAAGCCTTAATTATACATGGGCAGTCAGCCTATGTTCAAAATAAGTAAAATATTTTCCAAGAATATGTTGTGAAATAGTAAATAATAATGGATAGAGTAGGTTCTGATGTTCTCGGCTACAAGCAGAGTGTCTGGATATGGTGTAGTATGTCTGACTATAGTAGCCCTACCTGTTGGGTCTCTGGAGTTACTTCTGTGCCTTCTGTCAGGTGTTGAACTTCAGCTGGTGGGACGCTAGCATTGACCTGGCTCTTCCACTGGTTTCTGTACTCACACTGAAGGCACTGTTGGTTCAAGATGATGAGCATCCCATGGGTGACCTTCTCCATTTGAAGTTTACCGCCACATGATGGACACTTGTGGCGAAACAACTGGATGAGGCAGTTTTCATACACAACAACCTTTCCTTTCATCTGCAGATGTGCTGCCCTAAAAAAAAAAACAATCCAATTGAAATGTTGTGAGTTTAAAACACCAACCTGATGTTAAATGTACTGTTGAGTTGAAGAAGTTTAACTCACTTTTCCTGGTTCAAATCAATATTCATAACATTCTGTTGCATCTGACCAACATCAGGTGAATATGACAATGAGACTCCACTTGACCCAGGACTTGCTAGGGAACCTACAAATAAAGTTCAGTATTCAGATGTTAAGAAATTGTTTAACACATCAATACCCACTTATTTGTTATTATAACATAATATGTAACGTTTCTTAGCTGTTACAGTATATTACTAGACTTTATTTTTATCAACACATAATAATTTCTTACCATTTGAATTTACTCTTGATTCTTCAAAACAGGAAGCTGGACTATCATATGTTTTAAGGTCACACTGACAAGCAACTTCTGCAGTTTCGACAGGCTCCTGCACAAAAACACAATAGCAGAAAGCTTGTAGTTTCACACAATTTACAAATAATACACCAAAAATGTATCTAGTTGATGTTTCCCTCAACAGCACCTGAAAGAGCTAAGTATACACATAATGTAACAAATGCTTACACTAGCCTGTAAATGTGGACAGGGGGATAACACGGTCTCACAGACTGCACCAATGACATGGAAAATGCTCATCATACTGTACGTGCACCTCAACAGCACTATAGGGATAGGTCAATGTGCCATTAGGCAGCTGTCAGTACAACCAACGATTAAGGTGGATTGCACAAGGACACACAAGATGTGGACTAACATTTATAGTCAGTTTGTTAATATTACTTCATAAAGGCTATATATTGCATAAAAGGAAATGAACACTAAAATTCTATTAAGTAAGGGAAGTTTATTTGTAGAGCTCATTGTGATTATTGTGTCAAATAGTATGTTGACATATTGATTTAAGTGAATGTATAAAAGGGTATAGTTACCATAGTTGTGCCTCTTAATGTGTCTCAAACGTGTGTCCCTGATGAGATTAAATTAATTGGATGGATTAAAGAGGAATGGAATCACCTGTAGAGTTAATCTTTTACATACTTGTTTATCTACTATTTCACGGACATCAGGGAGGCCAGCATCTGTGACGGCAGAAGCTCATGGTCATCTTCTTAAAGGGGACATATCAAGCTTTTTTGATTATCTCTTATTTATATACTGTTATAATGTTGGATGTCTCTGCTAAACATAATCAAAGTTCCAAAACATGAGATGAACATATGTAAAAACTCTCCCTGAAAGTGTTTTGTTTGCATTGCCCACTCCCATATTTCACATCAGATTTCAGCTCAAACATACACGGATGTATTTGAGAAATGGACACTTTGAGTAAAGATAAAGATAAAGAAGCAAAATCCTACTACTACTACTTCTACTGTTTGTTTCGAGGCCTTAAAGAGACAGGAGCTAAAACTACCTGTTTAAGACAGAGGCTGAAATGAGGGGTTGCATAAAGGGCCAGTATAAGAAAAATAAGGAGTTTTTTTAACTGTAAATCATGCAAATACATTCCAGTAGAGCCCCAGAATAAAAATACAGACCTAGAAATATGCATGATACATCCCCTTTAACAATCAACAACAATGTACTGTATGTTATTACAGTGTAAAGCAAAAATGCCTATAAGCATGTAGATGATAATTAAATGAACACTCATTAACACTCAATTAACACGCATTACCTTGCTTTAGTGTTTCATTGCTTGATTTTTATCAGTGAAATAAAGAAAAGTGTGTCTGAATATATAGAAGTTTATTTACCCAAAGCGTCTGCTAAGTGACAGATGACAAAATATGGATATGGTGCAGTATATCTGACTATAGAGGTCCTACCTGTTGGATCTCTGGAGTTACATCTATGCTTCCTGTCAGGTGTTGATCAGCTGTTGGAGCACTGTTGACCTGGCTCTTCCACTGGTTTCTGTACTCACACTGAAGGCACTGTTGGTTAAAGATGATGAGTATCCCATGGGTGACCTTCTCCATCTGTAACATCCCGCCGCATGATGGACACCTGCTGCGAAACAACTGCATGAGGCAGTTTCCGTTCACAACAACTTTTCCTTCCATCGGTACACATGCAGCCCTAAAATAAAACAATCAAATGAAATATTGTGACTTTTAAACACCTACTTGACGTTAAATGTAAAGTTAAACTGAAGAAGTTTAACTTACTTTTCCTGGTTCAAATTAATATTCATAACATCCTGTTGCATCTGACCAGTATTTGATACATCAGGTGAACATGACAATGAGACAACACTTGACCCGGGACTTGTTAGGGAACCTACAAAATAAAGTTCAATATTCACATGTAAAGAAATTGTTTAACACATCAATACCCACTTATTTGTTATTATAACATAATGTAACATTTCTTACCTATTATATTATGTTATTAGGCTTTATTTTTATTGACATACGACATTTAAAGTTTCTTACCATTTGAATTTGCTCTTGAGTTTTGAGAACAGGGATTTGGACCATGCCATGTTGTAAGGTCACACTGAGAAGCAACTTCTGTGGTTTCCACAGGCTCCTGCACAAAAACACAAAAGCAGAAAGCTGTTTAACACAATCTACAAACAGTACACCACAAATTTATCTGGTTGACGTCACAAATAGTTACATCAGCCTGTAAATGTGGACAGTGGGAATACACAGTCCTGGCTGTCAGTACAAGCATTGTTTCAGTTGTGCTTCACAAGCAAGCAGCAGCTGTGTGGACCACATTATGGGAAGTTTTTGAATATTAGAATATGTGGATGTGATTTACTATCGTGTAAAAGGAAATTGACACTGAATTTCTATAAAGTGGGGGAAGTTTATTTGTACTGAGTTCATTGTGATTATTATGATCTCAATGGGATCTTCTTAACAATAAACAACATTACTACATCTCAAAACACAAAAATTGCAAACTCTTATGTACTTGATTAAATGAACACTCATTTTTTGATTTTATAAACACTTTATTGATGAAATAAAGAAATATTGGTCTTTATTTAATTATTGCTCTGGGACTGAGCTGTTTAATAAAAGACTCATTGCTAAACTGATTGATCTAACTGTTTATTTACCAGCAGCAACTATATCCAATAAAAACTTTATGCCGCTTGGTTTCTGGGGAGGGGAAACATGGACTCCGACCAATCAGATGGGTTTGTTTATAACAACACACATGTACAAAACATGCAGGCTGTATCACTCGATAGGAGGATACGAGCAGATGTTGTTACAGTACAGGCAGACTCACCACGTGTTGTGGGCTCTCCAGAGGTTCTTCTGGCTCTGACTTGAGGCACAGTGATGGGACAGCTCTGGGCTTCAGCTGGACCCTGCCTGTCGGAGTCAGCTTTTCATAGCAGTCATGTGTAAAGTGCTCGATACAAATGGTAATGTCAGTCCAGCACGATTCTTTAAAACGCTGTCTGTTGGCTTCACCAAGAAACTGAACCCACTCCAGTCTCTCCTCTGGATCTTCTGGTAACTTGAAGCGTTGCGCACTGCGACGCCACGAATCACAGCCGACGACGGAGCACATCCCGGATTTAAGTTTTGAGCCTCCCGCTCTTAAATTGCTCAGACAGCGATGTAATGTGGTGGACAGAGAACCAGCCGAGTTTCTAACGACGACAACATCAACAAGCTAACAGCTAGCCATATTTACTGGTGGAGATGGTGGTAACGGGGTGGGCGGGGCTCTATGGCCAGGTTCGCGCGGTTTGTTGTCCGGCGTGTTCCGGCGAAGGTTTAATACATACAGCAACACCAAAGTTGCAGAGTCGCAGGAAAGCGATTATCAGACAAAAAGGCAACTGGAAGCTGAAGTACTTTTAACCTCAAAGCTCATCAGTTAACATAAAGCCTGCCACAATAAATGTAAACGTATTGCGTACCCTCCATCTGCAGGCTCACTAGTATGAGGTTAAGAATGGAGATGTGTAAGATAAGCAGGTCCAGAAATACACCGGCAGGTGGGGCTGTAGAGCTTGGAAAGTTTATATATATATCTTTTACTTATTATAAACTCTATATAAAGTACTGGCCATTTGAAGATCCCTTCATAATGCACTTTCAAGGTAAGTGGGGGCCAAAATCTACAGGCCTCTTTCTGTGCAAAAATGTATTTAAAATCTTGTCTGAAGCTAATAGTTTCAGTTATCTACATTAGTCAAATCAAGTGGATATCTTTCAACATTTTTTTTTTTTTAGTGCCAAGGTCTCTCTTTTTGTTACTATACTTCCACTACAACTCAACAGGGAAACACTGTCTAAGGAAACAGAAAGAGGGAATGTGATGCTAAAAAGACTGTAAATGTGGCAGATATCCACTTGATGTGACCAACTCAGTCTGCTGAAGCCTCATATAAGCTTCAGGTAAACTTTTAAATGCCTGGGTAGGATCATGCGTTTGGTTGTGTGTGTCTGTATTTGTATCTGTCTGCAGTTGATCTTGCATACTACTGGACCCATCAGCCTAATATTTTTTATGCACATTTATGACTGTATGCTCAAGGACCTCCTGTGGTTGCGGTTATTCACAATTTTTGAACACCATTGACTGCTCTTTTTTATTCTGCCATTGACTGCTGACCCTTCACTCCTCTTAACTGGCTGGTAGGGATTGCAAGTGATAAACCACTGCTTCAGTTTGGAATCTACTTTCCGCTAGGGACAACCAATTGTGCCTTGTTGCCACATTAGATCAATTGGTTTCAAATTTTGGTAACTTGAAAGTGGGTTGTGTTGTGAATTCAAATAAATATTGATAAGATTCCTTATGAGCCTATCATAAAGCTTAGACTATCGTCTTTTCAGCAGTCCTCGCCATTTTACCTTATGCGTACCACATACCAAAGTTGTCAAGATATCAAAATTCTACAGAGACATTAGAGCCAGCGGTAAATTACCAACGATCTGCACAGATCAGTTCATCAGATCATGTTCTCCCCGGTACGACGACAGACATTGACCAGCTGATCATCTTGGGAGATGAGCTGCTAGTGGCTGAGATGACCAGCTGGTCTCGCTAGCGGCTCCTCACATCTCTGATGACATCGGAGCAAATTTCCAAACAGGCGTTATCTGGATAAATTGACCACATATTGGGAATCTAAATGGTTACTTTCTCACCTGAAAAAATAATAAAATTTAATAAAGTGACCTAATAATGGTCCTAGATTACAACAGCTTTTAGCCTGGCTCAAAATGTCTGCCATTGCTGCCAGTTGCTCGGGGCAGCGCTACTTCTTCATCCACTCATGTTAGACTAAGGGCAGACGGGATGCTACAGTGACTCACTATCACCTCTTGAGGTACAAAGTGGTATTATGAGAAAGGATAAGCCAGGGCTATTCTTACATATAGCACCTTTAAATATTTGAAGCAACAAGCACATGTAAAATGTAGCATTTTTCAGTTACCATTAAAGTATTGTATCAGAATAATCAAGAGATCAATTGTGGGGATCAACAAATCACTGTATTGCTCTTTCAGTTGTCATCTCACTACACAAACGCTTGTACATGAAAAGTATCTAAAAAATCAACATGACATATTAACAATATATTAACAGTAACATCAAACAGTAAAAAAACAATGAAAGTTAAAAAGGCCTTGGACTAAGTGTACACACATTTAATTTCTCATAATTGTTCAAATATATAATGGAAAACAGTCCAGTTCTGACCCTCAAAATTGTATTTCTCTTTTCTTTTCATAAATACTCAATAACTTCTTTAGCTCAATGTCTTTCTAAGTTTCTTCAACTTCTAGATTCTTTCTTGGTCTTCCCCTACGCTTCCCTGAGGCCCTGCCACTGTTTTGACTGCTGTACCTCTTTTTCTTCATTCCTTCTGGGTCAAAATCAGAATCACTGTCAGAATTTTGTGGTCTTCCTCTTGATCTGCTTGTGCTCGTTGTCACTTTCGCGCTTCTCTCCTCTTGCTCCTCTGATGAGTCAAACTCACTGTCAGTTGGCTCGTTCTCACTTTCTTCATCACTGTAACAAGCTCTCTTTGACTTTTGACCCTTAACTTTGGCAGTCTTAGTGTTTGAACCTTGACTTTCTGTTTGTTCTGCCAGAACCAAGTTGCCTGCAGCATTTCTCTTGGGCCGACCTATGGGTCTGGTTATGTTCCTCTTTTTCTTTATTGGTATCTCTACTTTCGCCCTATGCACTTCCTCTTTATTGTACTCTTCAACAATGTCAAGCCTAGAATCTGTGCCTCTCTTCTCCTTCTCCTGAGCCCCAACAGTGCCGCTTTCTATTTCACGTATCTTACCCTTCTTCCGTTCACATCCAGAACTGGACGTGTGGTAACGCTGCACATGACTCTTCAAGCTCACGTTGTGATTGAAGCGTTTGTCACAATGCTGACACTTAAAAGGCCTCTCCCCCGTGTGCAGGCGCATGTGGGATTTGAGGTGGCTTGGCTGGTTGAAGCCACGTTGGCACACTGAACACTTAAATGGCTTCACTCCACTATGCACAAGTAAGTGTCTCCGGAGAGAACGGGGACGGTCAAATTCGAACCCACAGATGTCACATTTTAACTGCCTGGGGCCTCTGTGATCTTCCAGGTGAATTCTGCGTTCTTTATTGGTGGCAAATGTCTCTGAACAGTCTGGACATTTATACGGTTTTCCTTGAGTCAGATGGATCTGTTCGTGAGTGATTTTGTCCACTTTTGTTTTGAATGTAACATGGCAGTATTTGCACCGATGCTCATAGTTGTCATCGTGGACTCTGCTGTGAGAGTTTAGAGCAGTCTCACTGACACATCTCTTGCCACAAATGTTGCAAGAATAGGGTTTAATTTTATGCTCACAAGTGTGAGGCTTCAATTTATTGAAAAATATTCCACACTCTGTGCAGAGCTGACTGTGTTTGGGGGCAGGATTATCATCATCTTCGTATTCACTTTCCTCATCAGATTCACTTTGAAGCCCTTTAGCCACTAAAGTCTCCACTGCTGGATTCCATTCTTCATCTGAATCCATGTCACCTTCATCACTGGATTCGGTTTCATCCATTGGATCACTTTGCTCATCGATAACAGCAACAATCTCAGAGACACCAGTGACGCTACTGTTGTCATCTGTTGGGACTTCCTGTGAAAGAAAATCATGACAAGAATGGGTAGCAGGAACATTTAACATTAAATGATTTGAATATCGCAGCCAAACAAAGAGGTGCAAGCAATGAACACATTATGATTTTTGATACTAATTGACTAATCTACACCAGCACAAAGATGAACTGCAAGTATGTTCACAGTTGCAAAAGATGTTTTCAAGCTACAGTGTGTGACTTTTAAATATAAATGTATGTCCGTTATATTCAAACCCTTGCCAAATGAGTTCACACAATGCCAATTAAGCCTATCACCAGCAGGTAAATCTCTCTGTATATCACAGTATATGGAGTTTTTAAATCTGGTGTCTGTGGCGACATTCCCGTTCCAGTAAGCCCTCTGCTAACTCGAATAGGGATAAAATAATTTAATTGTACAACTCTTCTAGACTTCTAGATCGAATGGATCGAGTTCTGATAAAACTAGTCATTTCGCGGGGGTTATGTGACACTCAAAACAATTTATCCACCGTTTTACAACCATAACAGTAGGGACAGAGTAGCCTACGGTGCAACCTACAACGTATGCACATGTTGACAATGTTTTTGTAGTTACTCTGGCTGCCAGAGGGGGGAGACAAAAGTCCCGTGATGCAGGTTTAAAAATTACAGACGAGTGACAAATTGAAAGAAAAACCGGTACAGGTCTGAATGCTTGAACCCCTACAGTGAGGGGATCTGGTGGCTCTGTTATACTGTGGGGGGCATTTTGCTGGCATGGTTTGGGTCCACTTGTCCCCTTAGAAGGAAGGGTCACTGCAAATCAATACAGTTGATATAAAGTTGTTCTGAGTCATCACCTTTATCCTATGATGAAACATTTCTATCCTGATGGGACTGGTCTCTTCCAGGATGACATGAGTATGAAAATGATGTGAATCATATGCTATGGCCTTTGCAGTCACCAGATCTCAACTCAATTGAACGCCTGTGGGAGATTTTGGATTGATGTATTAGACAGTGCTCTACACCACCATCATCAAAACACTAAATGAGGCAATATCTTTTGGAAAAATGGTGTTCATCCCTCCAGTAGAGTTCAGAGACATGTAGAATCAATGCCGAGGTGCATTGAAGCTTTTCTAGTGGCATGTGGTGGCCCAACATCTTACTAAGACACTTTATGTTGGTTTTTGCATTAATTTGTCACCTGTCTATGGATAATTATGACAAAATATTGGACAGTGTAGATTGTGCATGATTTTAGCTTCAAAACTTTCTACACTGCAGAAACCTATTAAAACATGATAAGCTCATGAGCTAGAAGGGGTATGTTTGACTATTTAAGTCCTACCTTTTGGGTCTCTGGAGTTACATCTATGCCTCCTGTTAGGTGAGCTGTTGGGACACTAGCATTGACCTGGCTCTTCCACTGGTTTCTGTATTCACATTCAAGGCACTGTTGGTTCACAATGATGAGAATCCCATGGGTGAACTTCTCCAGCTTCACTTTAGACCCACATAAAGGGCACTTGCAGTTAAACAACTTGAGGAGTCGTTTTTCATTCACAACATACTGCCCTTTCTTCTGAAGAAGTGCAGCCCTAATGAAAGAATTTAAATGAAACATTGTGAGATGCAGCTTTAAAAAGCCAACCTGATGGGATTAAAAAAAATCAAATAATTAAAAAAGTTTAACTTACTTTTCCCTGATCACATCAAGGTTCACAATTCTTTGTAGCACCTGACCATAATCACACATGAAAGCATCTGAAGTATCGGAACATGAGTCATCACTCGGCGCTGGGCTTCCTTGGGCAGCTGCAAGTTTAAAGTTCATCATTACATGTAAAGAAAATAGTTGAGTCAATTCCCACTTCATTTTAACACATTCTAATGTAAAGTTTATTACCTGCTGAAGTTGAAGATTCTTCAGAATAGTAAGTTGGACTGTCACATGTTTTGAATTGATCACACAGAGCAGATACTTCTGTCGTGTCCACAGGGTCCTACACAAAGTAAATGATTGTAGTTAAAGAAAAGGAACATAAACTATATCTTAAGTGCTATGTGGTTTCCATCAAAACACCTTACAATACCATAATTTGATTTACATATAAAACATGAGAAAGATGAATGTTTGCACTGACTGCTAAATTGTTACAATAGACTAAAATGTGGACAGTGAGAACAACACAAACAGCACTATAGGACTATGCCAATAAAGGCAAATAAGACGCCAGTCAGTACAAACATTTCACCTGGAAAAACACTACTGTTGATTTTCAAATGGAAATAAGAGCATATGTATCTCTTTCATAAACTACATGGTGCATACTGCACTCCTGTTATGACTCTTAATGTGTTTCTGATGATATAATTGGGTGATTTGTGGCAAATAATGTAATTATTCATTAACAGCAGTGAAAGCAGCTTTTGTCAATAAAAACAGCGTGCAACACTTTAAGAGAGAATGAACTCCGCCCACTCAGCCAGATTTGTTTACAAAAACAAACCAACCCGACACGAAAAAATGGTCTCAGAAGGTAGTTTGTATGTTGAGGTGATGTGCTGTGAAGGTAGGAGGGAAAAACAAAATACGTCTTGGAGTAGTTGGTCAAAGCACACTCACTCACCTCACATTTAGGGCTCACATGGTCCGGGTCAGGTTCCTCTGGCTCTGACTTGAAACACAGTGATGGAACAGCTCTGGGCTTCAGGTGGACCGTGTCAGTCAGGGTTTCATAGCAGTCATTTGTAAAGTGTTCCCTACAAATAGTGATATCAGTCCAGCACGATTCTTTAAAACGTTGCCCGTTGACTTCGGCAAGAAACTGGACCCACTCCAGTCTCTTCTCTGGATCTTCTGGTAACTTGAAGCGTTGCGCACTGCGACGCCACGAATCACAACCGACGACGGAGCACATCCCGGATTTAGGTTTTGTAACTCCGGCTCTAGAAGTGGTCTGCCGGCGTTATAGTTACAGTTTACGGGGACTGGAAGATAGACCTCGGGGTGGACCGCGTTGCAATGTAAACAACAGTAATAAGTTGAGAGCTAATTTCTGGTACTACAGTGATGAGAGCGGAATGGGCGGGGCTGTTTAGCCGGGTCCGCGCGGTTTGATATCGGGCGTATCCCGGCTCTAGGTTCATTATATGAGATACATTGATTATGAATTATTTAGTTTTAAATCCTCTCGATTCTTCTAATATGAGGCCTTTGAGAAAGCTGCCAAACTAATATTATCTGGGACAATTCATTAAAATTAGCATGGAAACTTCAAACTTTAAAAAAAAAAAAAATGTAATTACACTATGCTGTAAGCATCACATAATTCCATTAACCCCTTGCTTGTGGTTCTTACAGTCTCCAAAAGTAGAATGGGAGGCAGAGCCTTCAGCTATAAGGCTCCTCTCCTGTAGAACCATCTTCCAGATTTGGTCCAGGGAGCAAAGACCCTCTCTATATTTAAAAGTAGGCTTAAAACTTTCCTTTTTGACAAAGCAGTTAGGGCCGGCCAGGCTCACCTTTGACCAGCCCTTAGTTATGCTGCTATAGGCCTAGACTGCCAGGGGACTTTCCATGATGTACTGAGCTCCTGTCTCCTCCTCTCCATCTGTATGCATTCATGTACCAATAACGTATGTTACTAACTTGGCTTCTTCTCCAGAGTTTTTGTGCTTTCTTGTCTCACAGGATGAGGGACTTAGACCCCCTGGTTACAGACAGCGAGGACCATGGCTACAGGGATGCCGTGATGACATGGTCCTATGGGTGTCCTGCCTCAACACCCACTCTTGCTATTATTATCACTGGCCATAGTTCTATTATTATTATTGTTGTTATTGTTATGCTTCTCTGTCTCTCTCTCCTCTCTCCCTCTTTCTCTCTCCACCCAGCCCATCAAGGTAGATGGCAGCCCACCTAGAGCCCGGTTCTGCTTGAGGTTTCTTCCAGTTAAAGGGGAGTTCTTCCTTGCCGCTGTTGCCAAGTGCTTGCTCATGGGGGAATGTTGGGTCTCTGTAAATCAAAGAGTATGGTCTAGACCTGCTCTATGTGAAAAGTGCCCTGAAATAACCTCTTGTTATGATTTGGCGATAAATAAATAAAACTGAATGGAAAAATGTGATGTGACTCCTCTCAGCAGCATGTTTGTAGCTTTCAATCAGTTTACAGGTCCACCATCATTATATATGGTCTATGTATTACGGAGGAAAAAGTACTGGAAAAGTACAATATAAAGGTACACAGACACTTAATGTCAGCTCTGTTTAATATACTTTTAACCAATATGGTCCCATGGTCTACACATCAATGAACAGGATTAAAATGGATACTGAAAAGAAAGCAACATTTTTTTCTTAACAGTGAAGAACAAGTATGAAATTTTAAAACAATGTGGCTTAGGTGTATACAATCTTATTATCTGTCATATTATGTAATTTTTTTAGGAAATCATTACAATTCTGTATAAACATCTGCTTTATATGGCTCCTTTCTTTTCACATTTTCAGACCACTATATTCTTTCTTGGTCTTCCCCTTCGCTTCCCTGAGCTCTTACCACTCTTCTGGCTACTGTACTTCTTTTTCTTTCTTTCTTCTGGGTCAAAATCAGAGTCACTGTCAGAATTTGTGCTCTTCCTCTCTTTCTTGCTCTTTGCCTCTTCTTTCTCTGTTGTGTCAAAGGATGTGTGACTGTCAGTCTGCTCATCCTCACTTTCCTCATCACTGCAACGAGTTCTCTTTAACTTCTGAAGCTTTACTTTGGTATTCTTAGTGTCTGATCCCCGGCCTTCCCCAGTGCCTGTTGCACTGCTCTTTGGCCTTCCTATGGGTCGACCAGTGCTTCTCCTTTTCTTTTTCTTTTTAGGTACGCCTGTTCTATCATTCTGCACCTCAGAATCTGTATAATCTTCTTCCTCTACATCGTCATGCTCTGAGTCTGAGCCTCTTTTATTCCCGTTCTCCTGAGCATCACCACTGACATCGGCCCTTTTGTTTATCCTCTTCTTCTTTCGTTCACATCCAGAGCTGGATGTGTGGTAACGCTGCATATGACTCTTCAAACTCACGTTGTGATTGAAACTTTTGTCACAATGCTGACACTTATAAGGCCTCTCCCCTGTGTGCAGGCGCATGTGGGATTTGAGGTGGCCCGCCTGGTTGAAGCCACGTTGACACACTGAACACTTAAATGGCTTCAATCCTGTATGCACAACTTCATGTCTCTGGAGATTAAGGAGCGAGACAAATTCAATATCACAGATGTTACATTTAAACTTCCTGGGGCCTCCATGATCTTTCAGGTGAATTCGGCGGTCTTTATTGGTGGCAAAAGTCTCTGAACATTCTGGACATTTGTAAGGTTTTCCTTGAGTCAGATGGATCTGCTCATGAGTGATTTTGTCCACTTTTGTTTTGAATGTAACATGGCAGTATTTGCACCGATGCTCATAGTTGTCATCGTGGACTCTGCTATGAGTGTTTAGAGCAGTCTCACTGACACATCTCTTGCCACAAATGTTGCAAGAATAGGGTTTAATTTTATGCTCACAAGTGTGAGGCTTCAATTTATTGAAAAATATTCCACACTCTGTGCAGAGCTGACTGTGTTTGGGGGCAGGATTATCATCATCTTCGTATTCACTTTCCTCATCAGATTCACTTTGAAGCTCTTCAGCCACTAAAGTCTCCACTGCTGGATTCCATTCTTCATCTGAATCCATGTCACCTTCATCACTGGATTCGGTTTCATCCATTGGATCACTTTGCTCATCGATAACAGCAATAATCTCAGAGACACCAGTGACGTTGCTGTTGTCATCTGTTGGCACTTCCTGTGAAAGAAAATCATGACAAGAATGGGTAGCAGGAACATTTAACATTTAATGATTTGAATATCACAGCCAAACAAAGAGGTGCAAGCAATGAACACATTATGATTTTTGATACTAACTGACCAATCTAAGCCAGCACAAAGATGAACTGTAAGCATGTTCATATTGCAAAAACATATTTTAAGAGTGATATAATTGTGAAATAGACAAAATATTGGACAGTGTAGATTGTGCATGATTTTAGCTTCAAAACTTTCTACATTGCAGAAATATATTAAAATATGTTAAACTCTTGAGCTAGAAGGGGTATGTCTGACTATTTAAGTCCTACCTGTTGGGTCTCTGGAGTCACATCTATGCCTCCTGTCAGGTGAGCTGTTGGGACACTAGCATTGACCTGGCTCTTCCACTGGTTTCTGTATTCACATTCAAGGCACTGTTGGTTCACGATGATGAGAATCCCATGGGTGACCTTCTCCAGCTTCACTTTAGACCCACATAAAGGGCACTTGCAGTTAAACAACTTGAGGAGTCGTTTTTCATTCACAACATACTGCCCTTTCTTCTGAAGAAGTGCAGCCCTAATGAAAGAATTTAAATGAAACATTGTGAGATGCAGCTTTAAAAAGCCAACCTGATGTGATAAAAAAACAAAACCAACAATCAAAAAAAGTTTAACTTACTTTTCCCTGATAACATCAAGGTTCTTAATTTTTTGTAGCATCTGACCATAATCACACATGAAAGCATCTGAAGTATCGGAACATGAGTCATCACTTGGTGCTGGGCTTCCTTGGGCAGCTGCAAGTTTAAAGTTCATCATTTACATGTAAAGAAAATAGTTGAGTCAATACCCACTTCGTTTTTAAACATACTAATGTAATGTTTCTTACCCGCTGAGGTTGAAGATTCTTCAGAATAGTAAGTTGGACTGTCACATGTTTTAAGTTGATCACACAGAGCAGATACTTCTTTCGTGTCCACAGGTTCCTACACAAAGTAAAAGCTTGTTGTTAAAGGGGCCATATTATAAAAAACTATTTTTCAGTGCTTTTGCATATATATTTGGGTGTCTCATGTGCCTACTAACACACAAACAGAGAAATAAGACAACCCAGTCAGTCAGTTTGGTGTGGGCTGGCTTGCTCTGTACTCTTGTGATTCGACAGGCCATTCAGATTTGATGCCCTTCTTACATCACATGGGGCGAAGCTAAACTAAACTAAGGGCGAAAAATTTGTGCATATCGTAGAGTTGGACTGGGGGATAGAGCCACTGCTTGCCAACAGACGGCTGTTGAGCCCCGGCGAGTTCTGCAGGTGAGAGCCAGCTGGAAGGCAGAACCAGAGAGTTCTGCGCTGCAGCTGCTGTCGTCTTATCTTCTGGGGGAATAAACACCTGATTCTGCTCTGATCCAGAGCTACGGAGCCCCTAAAGGGACATGGGGAAAAATTTTTTTTAGATATGTTTCTCGTGCGCACGAGAAAATTTCTAGTGCTTACGAGATACTACTTTTTCGTGCGCACAAGAAAACATCTTGTGCTCACACGAAATGTTCTCGTGCGCACGAGAAAGCATTGGATGCGCGCGCATGTTTTGTGGGAGATCTGGGAACTGGGAAATGCCAGTTCAGGAGTTAATTCGGCTGTATTTCGAACGAGGACTTCATTGTAAGGACATTGCTGCTTTGCTTGCAAGTCGTCATCGCTATGTTGTGTCTGAAAGACATTTAACACGAATTTTGAAGGCATGTAGTCTGTTTCAGCGCAAGGGATACTCCCCTTTGGATCGTGTGGTTGATTTCATTCACCAACAGTTACAAACAAGTGGCCAGCTGTGTGGGTATAGGTGGATGTACACTAAATGCAAGGAGAATGGATTACACATCAAGAAAGAATAGGGACGCTTAATTCTTAAAGAACTTGACCCAAGGGATGTTGAACTCAGAAGAAGGAGGCGGCTCCATCGTCGAAACTATTTTGCAAAAGGGCCCAATTATATTTGCCACTTTGACTCTTATGACAAACTGAAACCATTTGGTATCTGTATAAACGGCTGTATTGACGGATTTTCCCGGACAATTATCTGGATGAATGCATTTACGACCAGCAGTGACCCAAAAATCATTGGAGGCTACTATATGGAGGCAGTCCAGAAATTTGGTGGTTGTCCAAAAATTGTCAGAGGCGACCAGGGCACTGAAAATGTTAAAGTCAGAGACTTTCAGCATTTTCTCCGTCGTAACATTCATGACGGCTCTGATATTGACAGCTACATCGAAGGGGCAAGCACAGCAAATCAGCGCATAGAGAGTTGGTGGGGTTTCCTCAGAAAGGAATCAATGGAGTTCTACATCTCTCTGTTCACTGACCTGAAGGACCGTGGTTTGTTCGGTGGTACATATTTGGACCGAGGTCTAATTTAGTTCTGCTTTATGAGTATCATTCAGGTAAGCTACAATGCATCTATTTTCATCCTAAATTGAGGCCCACAAATGTTCGTTTTTTCTTTTAACATCCTCCCATGAGCGAACACTGGTTGTGAATATTAGGACTTGTGTCTCATCATGTCCATCTGTCTTCTTAAGCACTGTCATCGGTGTCCTACAATAGCCTATTAATTCATAATCAGTGTTGGGGGGTTAGGTAGGCCTAATTTAATTACAAAATAAACAAAATTGTAATCCCTTACATTACTGGAGAAAAATGTTTAGGCTTAGGCCTATTAATTTACAGTTACTTATGTAAAATTCATGATCAAGATTTTAGTTACATCTGAAAATTTTCAGCAAAAGCCTAAAGCTATTTTATTTTTGTTGCTTGGTGTATCTTCTTCTTGATCGCGTTTCTTCAAATAACTATAATCTGTCTTTACTTAACACTCAACTTCTAGATGTATTATGTTGAACGTTACCGCTGTGAAACAATCATAAAATTGATTAAGTTAGTTTCAGGTTGAACTTTTGACAGCTGTTCGGATATTCATTGTGGGTTCAACAGTGTTAAATATTCACCCTGAAACTCACTTCACCAGTGTCCTGTAGTCTAATCTCTCTCAGCGGGTAGAGCTGTCTCCATACAGACACAGACATACAGAAGAAGAGTTGTGACAACTTCACTCATTTAACTATTCGCATGAAATAACGTCTCATCATATAATAGTGATTTTTCCCCCAGTACAAGCATAGTGGGCAGCAAACACTGTTTTTATTAATTTATTTATTAAATTATTTATGCTGGTCCTTTTCCACTGAATTTCTCCTAACTTCATCAAAAACTTCAAGATTTAACATGATTTATTTCAAGTCATCTCATAACTTACTTAAGGAGCGCATGATGAGAATAACAAATTGCATATTAATTAACTTTTCTTTCTCTCTATACTATGTTTCCAGGGTGAATTAGACGAGACCATCCATGTGTGGGATTCACATGTCATCAGACCATCAAAGAATGACAGGGTGCCCAGTGGTCGCCCCCGAATCATGTACATGTTCCCAGAACTCTACACAACTTATAACTGCATTTCCCCAGTGGACAGAACTGATGCACAGTTGTGTCAGAGTAACTGCACATTTCGACCAGCAGTGCCATGTGACACAGACATCTACAACATCTGCAACATTCTGATGGCAGAGTCACAGCTGCATCTTCCAGCTGATGCTTATCAAGCATTGGATTTGTACCTGCATTTGAGGAATGAGATAACATCCGCTCTCTAATTTGAGATGGATTATTATTCAGATTATTCAGGGGTACAACATGTGCACACTGACTACACTGGAACAGTGCTATGCCACAGACATGAAGAACATTTGCAGCAATATTGAGGGGCAAAAAGGATTGATATGTCACTATATGCACACTGACTACAAAGACAAACAACAAGGCAGGACATGAAAGAGGAACTTAATATTTATTTGAGAATATTATGCTCTTCGTAGTTAACTGTCAGTATATTTACCATATGAGGCTCAAAGAAAAACAGCCATTTGAAATGGTACTGTATGTGCATTGAACAGGTATTTCTTTGTTGAATGCTGACGAAAATGCTGAATGATGAACTTCATTCAGAATAACAATTGCATTGCACATGAAAATGTAATAATTGTACAAAAAGGGACACTCACCTGTGACAGCAGACCCTACTGACTTATCAAAATTATGAATCTTTAACCGTCTTGTGGAAAATTTCAATCTCAGTGTTCTAACAAATTACAGAAAAATCATTTACAATAAGAAAATCAAAAAATCAAAAAATGTCAACTGTTTCTGTTTTAATAAGAACAATAAATGAACAATGCTTCAAGGATTTAAATCTAAATAAATGTAAATCTGTAGAAACAGTTTTGCTTCAGACAAATGCCATAATAATCTCAGTGTAGAAGAGGGATGTGCAAGATCCTTTGCATTCACTACACAATATCCATTGTAAAGCAGTCGCCAGACAAGACATTATCAAATTCTTTACGAAACTCAGGGTATGAGCTGTAGGTGTATGGTAACTCAAGAACTGCTCCACATGTGTGTGCTACAGGCCTGCGACTTAAACCACACAATGCATTAAAAGTTACTTCGATTGTGTCTTTGCACAGCACAGTAGATCCTGTGCAGAAGCGTAAGAAGATCTCCAGTCTTCTTTGGTCGATGCTTCTCACATACCGTAGCAGGTGGTTAAGAGCAGTCTGCTCTTGTGGATTTAGGCTTTCAGTTGATGGTTTTATCATCTGGGCCACTTTCTTGTTAGTTGGCCTCTTAGATTCATAGAGCTCCATTATGTTGTCTTTGGTTATGAGCGTTGGCATAGCATTGTGAACACTAGAGTGGAAACAGTCAATTATGAACTTTGGCTCTTGAAGAAGAGCTTTGTGTGCCATTGTTAAAATGGCAGCCCGTAAGTTGTCTTTAGGGGGCAGGCAGTGTGAGCCCATTCTTGAGAAGACATCGAGTAAGTCCTCCTCAACAGTTTCATCAATGTTGCCCTGTAGTGCTTTTTCAAGCGACGCACGCTCATTCTCTGAAAGAAATCTGGCAAATGACATCATCAAGAGTTCTTCATCCACTGAGCTAACTCCTTGACAACAGGCAAGAACAAAGGCTGGTGACAGTCTGATTGGTAGGATTTTGTGGTCCAGGTATCCTTTCAACCACACTCTTCCGAGAGCTTGCCATTTCTTCTCAGAATAGTCTGGTCGTAGTCTGGGTACTCGTTCATCTTCCCCTTCACACTGGTCCAAGAAATGGTCCCAGAATGCGGAGTACGCCTCTCTTGACACACGATCACTGTCCATAGCTTTCTCATTTGTAAACTCCATTCTTAGACTAGCATTCAGTACTTTTGGATCCATGAAGACATTAAGGACATCATCAACTATGTTTACTCGTCTTAATTTCAAAAGGAGGATTTCTTTGTCAAAAGGATCTGGTGATGCTGGAAGACAGCTTGATGATACAGGTCCATCATTGAATGTAAAGTGCTGCAAGATATTTTAAAAAGGTAATTAGGTGTGATTATTCATTGATTAATCACTTAGTGAACAGAAAAAGAATCAAAGATTTTGACAATCAATATATCAATTAGCATGCAAAAATGGTGATAATGTTGTGGTTTTAGATTTGCTGCTTTTCTATTTCATACTATGATGCATGAAATTGGAAATTGGTTTTGGAATGTTTGGATGCAAAATGAATTTAAAAACATAAGCTTGGGGTGAGAGAACTTGGGATGGTAATGTTACAGTTCTTGTACATTTTATAGACAGAATAATGAATAAGAAAAACTCTTTAAAGTAATTGACAATGGCACTAATAATTTTACAGTACTGTTAGAACTTAGTTCTACATTGTACCTGCATGCTGCTCAAATCATGTGGATTCATGGGAAGGGTGGTGTCTTGATTATCACTATCATCACCAACAATGGGTCCAAAGTTCACTTCAAAGTCCTCAAGAGATTGTTGAATGGCAGGACCAAGAGGGGAATCTGAGACATCACTTACCAACTGGTCTGCATCTTGATTTGGCACAGGCTTTAAACAGTCATCTTCAGATCCATGCCTTCTTGTTGACTGCTGAGTATGACTGCCAACATCATCAGAAGGTCGTGGATGCAGGACCTCTGTGTTACCCATCTCAGAAGTTGCTGATCTTGATTGGCTGATTGTCTCTCCTCTCTATTGATAATTAAATATAAAAAACAACAAAACAAACAAATGTATTATCATTAATGTGTAATTATTATATTATCTATGTTTTTGAATCATCTGATCCAAGCTGTTATGTGTATTCATGTGATTATAACACCCTGCACCTGAGTACATTTTTTGGTGTATGCATTTTGACTTAATGTAGCATTAAACTCAAAACCGTTCACAGACTCCCATCTTAACTGCAGTTAAAATTTAAGATGGATTTACAACTTGCAACAAAATTGTGGTCTCTTAAAGGCCATTTCTGTGTCCTCATAGACTTCACTTGTGATTTATTATAAACATAGCTGCTGTGTCACGCAGATGTAACTCAAATGCCACTACAGGAAACTATAACTTTTGATTAATCAATTTTTGTTTGAATTTTAAGGAATACTGAACATTTTGGTACAAAAAAATCTTCAGACAATACAAGTTCTGTACTGTATAGCACAGAAAAAATGCAATACTAGGGCTTACTTTTTCATGGTTTTTCTGCATTGAGCCACTGGGAGCTAGATCTAAATCAGAGGAGCTCTCTGGATGATCCACTTGATGACGTCTCCTGGTCTTGTTCCTCAAGGATCGTGTCTTCATTGTCCTAGCCTATAAAAAAGTCAGCAAATCAGTAAATTATGGGCTTATACAGACTTGACATCTGTATATCTGTGAATGTACAGGTCACATTGAATAAGAGCACAGGTAGGAAAGCTAAGGTGAAACTTATTAAATTGGCTACTCTTTGAGAACAATAAATATGTATCAAATGCATATCTTTTTACAGCATACATCATACTCAGCATATGAGACAGGTGTGGTATACGACCACACCAACCATAAAGGAAGCCATTAATTCTACTTATAGTGCAGCATTTTCACCCACAATCTGCGCCGTTTTAAAACCATAGCAATAAACAACCAATCAATATAAATTAAATATCTACAGTAGCCTATGTATTGATACCACAAATGTGGCAGAAGATAAATTACCTTCATTGGCCTCTTATGTGTTGGCTCGAAGTCCGATGATTCATCTGAGAGGAGTATAATGTCTTTAGCCTTGGTGGTTGTGTAGATGCGCAGCATTCGTAGTTTAGTCTGTTCGTACAGCTGGCCCACCGTGACTTCATGGGGCACAAAATTGTGACTGTAATCACAAATGTCAAACTCGAAGTCTTCCATTGGTCCTTTGGATGAATGCCCATTTGGAAAAAATAAGCCTTTGCCTGTCTCCACCAGTTCACCCATAGTCACTGATTTCTGGACCGACAGATTCCGTGTTCCTCCTCCTTTTCTCGTTCTGACCTGGTGATAAGTTCCGCTCTCAAAGTGGAGCCATCCCATTTCAACCCGCCGGGTGACTTTGGCTGCATGTTTATTGCCAATACCGGGGCCTTGTGTGTCACTGTTAGCAGGAGTTCTTAATCTGTCTCTTAATTTCTGCATGAGAGAGGACTTCACTGTCTCTACTCCTCCCGACTCTTCGTTTGTCACAGTTCCTTGACGACAAAATGCTCTGAGCGCAAGTCGGTCCCCATATCTTACGATATACTGGCTTAACTCCTGTCTGTCTGTCCCATCTGTCATAACACCTATGACGTTGATGTCGATCTGTAAAATGCAAGGCAAACGTTTGCAAAATTATACTGCCTACAGAAAGCTAGCAACATTAAATGTAGGCTATTGCTTACTTTATGTGAAAGTTAACAATTTTCCTCACCTTGTCATCTTTTAGTTGGTTGATGACACTATCAGGTATATTCCGCATTTTCAGGAACGAGAATAAATCTACTTCTGCTGCCATCCTTTGTGCTTGTCTTGGAGGCTTAATCACAGCATGCACAACTCCTACTGTTGATTATGTTGATCTCGTGCTCACAAGATGTTTTTCTTGTGCGCACGAAGAAGTATCTCGTGTGCACGAGAAACATATCTAAAAAAAAAATTTCCCCCATGTCCCTTTAAGGGCTCCGTACAGAAGTTTGTTTTTTAAACTTTTGGGATTAAGTGGATTTGTCTTAAATGCCGGTGAGTTTATATAATTTTAAAGTTATGAAAAACGCAAATATCTATGTGTATAAACAATATTGTCACTGCCGATTTATGCCTTTATATGACGTTACTTTGAGTGTGGATGGAGCAGCTACAGTGTTAGCATGCCTCTGATTGATCTGAACTCCATTCAGAAAACAAGCATTTTAAAAAGTTGTTTGCGTGTCATAATGTGGACAGACCTGTCAAAGGATAAACTGACTTTTTACAAACTGACATCATTATGTAGTTATTTTGGCATCCTTTTGATCCATTTATTGCAATTAATTCACAGCAAAATCGAAGTTTATTTACACTCAAACCGGCCGTTCTGAAGAGGGCTGTTTAGACAGGATGAGAAATCTGCGGTGGCGCTTGATCCTTGTGGTATTCGGACCAAAGCGCGTCAGATACATTTTATTAAGACTCCAGGGAACTGTGTTAACTTGTGGAAAAGGGGTATAATATGAAACAAAAGGAACATAAAATATATCTTAAGTGCTGTGTGGTTTCCATCAAAACACCTTACAATACCATGATTTTATATAAAAAACATGAGAAAGAGGAATATTTGCACTGACTGCTAAATTGTCACAATAGACTAAAATGTGGACAGTGAGAAAAACACAATCAACAGCACTATAGGGCTATGCCAGTAAAGGCAAATTAGACGCCAGTCAGTACAAACATTTCACCTGGAAAAACACTACTGTTGATTTTCATATGAAAATAAAAGGATATGTATCTCTTTCATAAACTACATGGTGCATACAGCACTCCTGTTATTATTCTTCATGCGTGTTTCTGATGAGATAATTGAGTGATTTGTGATAAATAAATGTAATTATATATTAACAGCCACTGAAAGCAGCTTATGTCAATAAAAACAGCGTGCAACACTCAAAGTGAGAATGAACTCCGCCCACTCAGCCGGATTCGTGTTTAAAAACAAACCAACCCGACACGAAAAAATGTCAAAACGTAGTTTGTAGCATCCGGAAAATGTGCTGTGACGGTAGGAAAAGAAACAAAATGTGTCTTGGAGTAGTTTGTCAAAGAAAACTTACTCACCTCACGTTTAGGGCTCACATGGTCCAGGTCAGGTTCTATTGGCTCAGACTTGAAAAACAGTGATGGAACGGCTCTGGGCTTCAGGTGGACCGTGTCAGTCAGGGATTCATAGCAGTCACTTGCAAAGTGTTCGATACAAATAGTGATATCAGTCCAGCACGATTCTTTAAAACGTTGCCCATTGACTTCGGCAAGAAACTGGACCCAATCCAGCCTCTTCTCTGGATCTTCTGGTAACTTGAAGCGTTGCGCACTGCGACGCCACGAATCGCAACCGACAACGGAGCACATCCCGGGTTCAGGTTTTGTTCCTGCGCCTCTAGAAGTGGTCTGCCGGCGTTATAGTTACAGTTTTCGGGGACTGGAAGATAGACCTCGGCCTTCTAATGTAAACAACAGTGATAAGTTAAGAGGTGGCCATTTCTGGTACGACAGTGGCGCGCAGTGATGAGACCGGAATAGGCGGGGCTCTGTTGCAGGGTTCGCGCGGTTTCATATACAACATATCCCGGCTTAAAGGGATAGTTCGGAATTTTCGAAGTGGAGTTGTATGAGGTAGTTATCCATATTTAATGTATCACCTGCAGTAGATTTGGAATAGGAATACCAGGAATACTAGCACGGAAGCTAATCACTGTAACCTACTGCTATGGACGGGGCCAGCAGCAAAACGTATTTTAACCACCCAAAAAAATCATTATCAGAGTAAGTGATGCTATATTTAGAATATTTTTCACTGCTTTACCTTACCATCAGACAGCCATATCCTTTGGCACAGCTGATCTGCGGTCTAATACAGTCCATGGTATGCATAGGAAAAAGGAAGTTTTACAGTTGAAAAAATTTAAGGAAAGGACTGTCCGATGGCAAGGTAAAGCGGTGAAAATATTCTAAATATAGCGTACACTTAAACTGATATTGATTTTTTTTTAGGTGGCTAAAAGACGTTTTGCTGCTGGCCTCGTCCACAGCAGTACAGTGCTTAGCTTCCGTCCCGTTACTCCTGCCTACTCTCGAAGTTGGTGGTGCCCACCCAAATTGACTGCAGGTAATACACTGATTATGGGTAACTACCTCATATAACACCACTTCAAATCCAAACTATCCCTTTAAGACTCATCTTTTGATTTTAATGGGTTGGAAAACAGCTTTCGGGTGCATTACCGCCACCCACTGATCTGGAGTGGGGGCTAAAGTGTGGCCTCTCTCTTAAGATTTCAACCAAACAAAGAATTACAATCAAAACAATAAACAAAATAGTCATAATTAAACAAAGGGCACTAAAGAACAATTTAAGATTCAATACAAAATAGAGAATTTAAAGCAGAGTGGGAAACGGGTGGGACAGGGTCATTATTATTTTATTTAGTCAGTGCAGATTTTAGTTTAAATATGGCAGTAATGCAACATTGTGGATGCCAACCACAACTAAAAACCACGAAGGTTCAATACATGAGATACCTTTTGCCTATAAATTATTGAGATTTTGATCCTTCGATTTTTCTAATATGAGGCCATTGAGAAAGCTGCTTAACTAATTTTATCTGGAATAATTCATTAAAATTAGCATGGTAACTTTAAAAATGTTATTACACTATGCTGTGGGCATCACAAACTACATTCAGTTAACCCCTATTGTTGTAATGAGTAGAGGCAGATATATCAGACAGGAATATCTTTTTTAAAAATTATCTGCATGACTAGATAACACCACAGGAGTGAGAAAATTGGCTTTTTTTTAAACATGTAGGTCAACTGACACTTCTATTAAGTTTTGGGCAATATAATGGTGAATATAGTGTAAATCTGAATAATGTAGATTCCTATTTTTCCTAACAGCATGGCTGTATTGCTCTTACCTGGTGGTCATTTGTCACAAAACATTAACATTTTCCAGCCCTGTTGCCATAAAAATGTTAAAATACACACCAAATCTTCCAGAGATCAACCATTCCCCACAAAAGATGACCTGTGATGTGACGCCTCTCAGCAGCTTGTGTGTAGCTTTCAACCATCATTACATATAGTTCATGTATTATGGAAGAAAAATTATTGGCAAGTTACAATACAAAGCAACACAGACGCTTATTGTCAGCTCTGTTTAATATACTTTTAACCAATATGGTCCCATGGTCTACACATCAATGAAGAGGATTAAAATGTATATCAAAATCAAAGCAACATTTTTTCTTAACAGTGAAGAACAAGTATGAAATTTTAAAACAACCTGGCTTAGGTGTACATAGGAGTATTATCTGTCATATGTAATTTTTTTAGGAAATCATTACAATTCTGTTTAAACATCCACTTTATATGGCTCCTTTCTTTTCATATTTTCAGACCACTATATTCTTTCTTGGTCTTCCCCTTCGCTTCCCTGAGCTCTTACCACTCTTCGGGCTGCTGTGCCTCTGTTTCTTTCTCTCTTCTGGGTCAAAATCAGAGTCGTCAGAATTTGTGCTCTTCCTCGCTTTCTTGCTCTTTGCCTCTTCTTTCTCTGCTGTGTCAAAGGATGTGTGACTGTCAGTCTGCTCGTCCTCACTTTCCTCATCACTGCAACGAGTTCTCTTTAACTTCTGAAGCTTTACTTTGGCTTTCTTAGTGTTTGATCCCCGGCCTTCCCCGGTGCCTGTTGCACTGCTCTTTGGCCTTCCTATGGGTCGACCTGTGCTTCTCATTTTCTTTTTAGGTACGCCTGTTCTATCATTCCGCACATCCGAATCTGTATCATCTTCATCCTCTACATTGCCCTGCTCTGAGTCTGAGCCTCTCTTACTCCCGTTCTCCTGAGCATCACCACTGCCATCAGCCCTCTTGTTTATCTCCTCCTCCTTTTGTTCACATCCAGAACTGGATGTGTGGTAACGCTGCACATGACTCTTCAAACTCACATTGTGATTGAAGCGTTTATCACAATGCTGACACTTATAAGGCCTCTCCCCTGTGTGCAGGCGCATGTGGGATTTGAGGTGGCCCGCCTGGTTGAAGCCACGTTGGCAGACTGAACACTTAAATGGCCTCAATCCTGTATGCACAACTTTGTGTCTCTGGAGATTAAGGGGCGAGAGAAATTCAATCCCACAGATGTCACATTTTAACTGCCTGGGGCCTCTGTGATCTTCCAGGTGAATTCGGCGGTCTTTATTGGTGGCAAATGTCTCTGAACAGTCTGGACATTTATATGGTTTTCCTTGAGTTAGGTGGATCTTCTCGTGAGTCATTTTGTCCCCTTTTGTTTTGAATGTAACATGGCAGTATTTGCACCGATGCTCATAGTTGTCATCGTGGACTCTGCCGTGAGAGTTTAGAGCAGTCTCACTGACACATCTCTTGCCACAAGTGTTGCAAGAATAGGGTTTAATTTTATGCTCACAAGTGTGAGACCTCCATTTGTTGAAAAACTTCCCACACTCTGTGCAGAGTTGACTGTGTTGGGAGGGAAGAGGAGGATAATCATCTTCTTCAATCTCTTCACTTTCATCTTCGTCATCAGATTCCTTTGGACGCTCTTTGGATGCCAAAAATTTATTTAGTGGCTTCCATTCTTCATCTGAATCAACTTCATCTTCATCACTTGATTCACTTTCATCCACTGGATCACTTTGCTCATCGATAACAGTAACAATCTCAGAGACAGCTGTGATGCTGCCGTGGTTGTCATCTGTTGGCACCGTCTGTGAAAGAGACGATGACAAGAATGGGTAGTAGGAACATTTAACATTTTTAAAGTCTGTACCACACAGTTAGTGTTTTAATGTTATGCCTAAAAAAAAGAGGTGCAAGATACAAAATTAACAGTTTATAAAAGAAAAAATGACCCAGAAGCCATGTTTAAAATATTGCAAAAATATTTAAAACAATGAAAGAATAAGGTCTTGGTGGGACTTTTTTTCAGAACAAATTTAGCAGTACTTTTTGCATTGAGTCTGATCTCAAGCCCTGATATTAGCTACAGCGGCTGGTTGTGAACACAGCACAATGGTAGGTAACTCAGCCTCATTGTAGCTAATGTTAAAATAACTAGCAGAGGCAAGTTAGTTTCTCTACACTAAGTTATGACTGGCTGCTGCCATGGCTGTGATAGTAACAGGCTCTGGCTATGGATGTGTCTGTGATTCTTACATGCTTGTGTGTTTGAGCACTGCTGTTATTATGGCTATGGTTGTAGTTACAGCTGTGGCTGTAGCTGTCATGATTAACAAGGCTGTGAATATACATTTGTTTCTAATAGGTGTACACTGACTACATTCAGTGGCTATTGTGCAGGTGCAGTAAACTGACATGGTTGTGCTGAATGAGTGTTAGAGTAAAGCTACTCCTGAACTCCTGTGGTGTATATTGGTAACAAATCTGCAATATCTGAGAGAAGGAGTGTCTGGCTTTATAATGATTTCTTAGTCAATGTTACTGTTTTAGGTATTACAAAAAGTAGGGACACTTGCCACAGCCACAGCTCTAACCATAGCCATTGTCATAGCTACAGCCATAGAAATAGCCACAGGGAAGACCATAGCCAGAACCACACCTCCAGCCTAGCTTCAGCCATAGCTATAACCACAGCTACGATTGGCTTTCCAGTGCCCAACCCAAAGCCAGGCATACATGTATATGTGGTCACAGCCAGTGGCTGTGTTGGAAATATCTTGTATCTATATTCATTGTAATATTCATTACGAGGTAACATATAAGTGTGGTGAGAGAATGCGGGGGAAAAAAGGGAATAAAAAAGTAGTTCAGAAGAAAATTCCCAACTCCATATGAAATAAACAATACTAGACAGTGTTGAGCATTTTTCTTGTAGACATTTTCTTGAAATCACAATTAAAAAGTATTCAAAAAGTAAAGTGAACTGTTGAGTTACACTGGAGTGTGTCTGATTATGGTGTAATATGTCTACCTGTTGGGTCTCTGAAGTTACAGCAGTGCCTCCTGTCAGGTGTTTATCTTCAGCTGTTGGGTCACTAGCATTGACCTGGCTTTTCCACTGGTTTCTGTACTCACACTGAAGGCACTGTTGGTTCAAGATGAGGAGGACCCCACTGGTGACCTCCATATGAAGTTTCCCGCCACATAATGGGCATGTGCTGCTGAACAACTGGAGGAGGCGTTTTTCATTCACAATATACTTTCCTTTCATCTTTAGAAGTGTAACTCTAAAAAGCAAGGAAATATTGTGAGATATGGGATTAAAAAAACAAGCTGATGCAAAAAAAGTAGGCAAAGCAAAAACATGAAGAAAACATACTTTTCCTTGATCACATCAATGTTCACATGGTTTTGTTTCAGCTGGCTGTATAGGGATATAAAAGCATCGGTTGAACATGAGACACCACACGGCACCACTGGAGTTTCTTGGGCAGCTGCAAATGAAATTTAAAGTTCATCATTTACGTGAAAAGAAATTGTGTTTTACAAAAAATGTGAACATATATCTACTTAATTTACACATTATAATGTAAGTTTTCTCACCCACTGAAGTTAGTGCTGACTCTGTGTCAAGTTGATCACACTGAGGAGCAATTTCCTCTGTTTCCACAGACTCCTAGAAAAAGTAACACAAATACAAGCTTCTAGTTAATCAAGAGCTACATGAGTTTGGATGATGTTTCTATAACAAGAACCACACAGTAACATTTGTTTTCAGTATGAAACCCTATATGAAACCTTTGCACTGACTGGACAATGTGACCACGGAGGTACTGACCAACTGTGTAGTGAATGGCCGCTTTAACATGTTGGCACAGTATCAACAGCACTAAACTAAGTCAATCATGGCAGGCACCTGTCAGTACAAGCAAGATTTCACCTGACACACAAGAAAGATGTAGAGACTACTGGTCAGTTTGCATAGAAAAATAATGCAGATCCGAACCTATTTTATGTAGAACGCATGTTGTGTAAAAGGAGAAGGACAATAAACTTCTGTTGCTGAGTGTTTCCTGTGTTGATAGTATATTTGTTCAAGTGGGCAGGACATATTGTACTGTTAAATGTGCATAAATGTGGATCCTATGGGTCAATTATTTGTGGCTATTTAATAGCTACTTATCTATGTCGAGGGAAAGAATTCTTATATATTTACTATATAAATTTCTAACAAATAGGATTCAAGGATTCATGAAGACATGAAATTGCGTTTCCCGGGCTTGGTGAAAGGGTAGCGTATATACTTTTTTAAAAAAAAACTTTAGAAGAATTTAAAAATTACAGTTAAAAACATTCATAAACTAAAGAAAGAATAAAGAATTTAAAGAATATATTGTGCAAGGATGATCTGGTACAGACTTTGGAAAAACGTGCAGCGTTCATGAACATGGATTTTTGCAAAAGATACACTCTATTAGATTAGTACTCTTGACATGACTGTTTGACAATTATTCCGTTAATTTCAGTTAGAAAAACAAACAATTAGCAGCGATTGAAAGCAACAAACTGAGAACGACTCCGCCCACTCAGTCGGATTTGCGTATAAAACAAACAAACCCTAAAGAAAACGTTATTTGTAGATTTTAGCGATTTGTTGTGTTGTGTAGCGTAGCTGGTGTCAAGAGAAAACAAATGTGGTGCTGGTTGGAGCCTGTGGTTGACTCACATCACATGTTTGGCTCTTCAGATCTGCATCAGGTTCGTCTGACTCTGGCTGGACACACAGTGATGGGACGGCTTCGGGCTTTAGCTGGACCGTACCACTCGGATGGCTCGGAGTCAGGTTTTCAAAACAATCATCTTTAAAGTGTTGCCTACAAATGGCGATATCGGTCCAGGACGACTCTTTAAAACGCTGCTTGTTAACCGTGGCGAGGAACTGAACCCACTCCAGCCTCCTCTCCGGGTCCTCGGGTAACTTGAATCGCTGGTTTGTGTCACCCGACGAAACGCATCCGACGACGGAGCACATCGCGGATTTAAATTGTGTCCCTCCAGTTGTTAAAGCGGCCGGGCGGCGTAAATATTATTCAGAAAGCCTGGAATAGGGTTTTCAGCTTGAACTATTTCCCAACTTCAGCATCAATTTGGCTAACTTATCTAGCCGCTATTGCTACAGTTGCGGTGGTGCCTAGTTAGCACGATTTGTTCTTCTTTGGTTTTACTGGCGGACTACAAACCAACGGCAAGGGTGCATACCCCCACCTACTGTACCGGAGTGTATAACATCATGGCTTTATATGGAAGTTATAATAAACCTTTTTCGTTTAAAGATGCCCTTCAGACATGTTTTAAGATGTATGAAAATATTCTACTTTGCACGTTAATTTGTGTCTGATATGTTTTTTCCACCAAAAAAGTTAAATTATCTATAAATATGCAAAAAAAAAATTGTTTGAAAAGTTTAACTACTGTAGGATGTGCATAGAAACTTTCCATTTTCCGCAGATCAATGTAAAAACAGTCTTCTAAACTCTGCATCATTCTGCACAGTGAAGCTCAAACATTCAACTGTAGGAACAAGAAGAAAAACATTTTGGAGTGAAGGGAGACTTTAAATATTTAAATAAATACCTTTGAACCTGTAATTGTTTGTCCCCTGTCTCTGACAGACCTTTGATGCTCCACTTCCTTCCCATATCCACCACCCTGCCCTTCAGTCTTTCTCTTTCTATACTGAACTTCCTACAACCTATCAGCACATGTTCAAGTTTAATTGCAGTTCCAAGTCTCATTTTTATCTGACACTGTATTTTTCATGGTGTATAAAGTAGCATTGGTATGTCCTAATCTTAACCTAGAAAAAATAACATCTTTCGTACATAATTCTTTCCTACGTTTACATTTACCTCTATGGGTTGAACAGAGCTCTTCATTTGTTCTTCTTCTTTTTACTGGCAAATTGCGACCAGGCAGAGCATTATCACCACTGACTGTCATGTTACATTGTTCTTATATCCTTGTTATCAGTCCTGTGTTTTGTAGATAGGTGAAGACATGCTTTAAAACCAAATTGACAGACCTATATGCAAAGATTGTTTTAAGGTCCATGTGTTTAATCCCTTTACATTCCAGTTCGTTCCTTAAGAACTGTCTTCCATTTGCATATTTGGGACAGAGAAGAATGACATGATCCACAGACTCAATTCTGATTTCAGACATCACATGCTCCGCTTGGATGCTTCCCAATGAGGTGTAGAGATTAATTTAATTTAGTGTGTCCCAGTCTAATCCCACTAATCAGGCACTCTTCTTTCCTACTTCTCCCCAGTGACCTTCCCTCTTCAACTTCCTGCTGGATCTGATACAAATGCCGTCTTTATCCCATAACCTCTGCCACTGCATCTTAATTTTGTTCCATATGAAAACTTTGGTTTCTGCAACTCTACTTGATTTGCTTTTAATCCATTTTGGCCAGAAATTCTATTGTTTCTTTTCCCTTGGTCACCTACTTGAGCTGGTACCTATAAAAACTATACATCAATTTCTAGCCTAATAATTCTCTATAAACATTGCAAAATTTGATAAAGAATATCCCGTCTGCATCTTGAAGAGGTATGTTTGAGACTAGCAAGGGCTGCACTTGAGTCTAAATATAGTATTCGCAGAGGTTTGATTTCCCCTATCCACTGTAGAGCGAATAAAATGCCATCATTTCAACTGCATACACTTATATATGGTCAGTTGTTCTCTTGGTCACCTTAACTTTCAGCCCTAGGACATAAAATGCACTACTTGTTTTTCCATTCTCTGGATTTTTAGACCCATCAGCAAATACATAATGCCCATACCTCTCATGTAGTTAAGTGTTTACATTAGCAAAATGAATGTATTTCTGTTAGAATGAATTTGTCCCAGTGTGGAGAAATCTATTATTGGTTGAGGCAGTAACCATGGTGGGACCATGGTATAACCTTTTTTGTAGGATGTAAATCCTTATGGCTCTGCAGATTTACCCAATAATTGGCCATTAATTGTTTCATTCTTAGCTGAAGAAGCATTTCCCCAACTTCCAACTGAAGTGCTGACTGAAGTGTTAACTTAAAGCACGGTTTGCTGTACACTGGCTAAAATTGGTTCAATCTATATTGATTCAATCTATATTAATCTATATTTCCTCCTTACAGCAAGGAAAACCTCTTTGAGTGTTCATATGGGCTCCTGACTGTTGTTTTAAGACAGACTTGCAAACTTGTTAGCCTATCCTTTAACACTAGCTGTGAATGCCCCCCTATTATATGCAGTTAACCTGAAGATAGATTATGTGAAACAGACACATAATTCACTGGTAAGTGCAGCTGTGTACAGATGTGCAGGTCTAGGAATTCACCAGCAGGTGGTGCTGTGCAACTTTACATGTTTTGTACCTAAACATAAGGATAATATGTCCGTTGTCAGTAGTTGTCTATAATGTTTAGCTGGTATATTCTAAATCACCTCACAGTTTTTAAAATGTGGAAGTCAAACATGTGGGTAACATCAAGACTTTGTTTGAAATTTACCACACTCTCTATTTTTATCAATCATGGTGTTATATTACTTAATGTTTCACATTATGGAATTTGGATACATATGCGTACGGATGTCTGTACCCAATAACTAATAAAGTATCTGATAAACATGGGGATATTTTTTCCTGCATTGCTGTATCACTCTTTGAGTCACCTGGTTATCACTTACATAACTACACAAGTAGTTTTTTCCCCACACTGTTCCCTCAAAACATTTTAAAACGCAAACCAAACTCTCCCTAGGATCAGTTGTTATCCAGCCATACATTCCCAAAAGATGACCTGTTAGGTGTACAGTTGAAGTGAAAAAACACTATGTGGCTCAGAAATGTGTGTGTGTGTGTGTGTGTGTAGCTTTGTGAAGCAGTTAACAGATCTAATCCCCCAAGTCAAAGAACACATGTTTTCCAAGGGGTGGAGCACATATTGTAGCTACAGTACATGGGCTCTTTTTTCCCTCATGTTTTGTGTCTCAGGGGATCTATGAGCGTAAATAATCCTCAAGAGGCACCAAATTCTGTGTTTTAACTGTTTAATATCTGCCGGGCCATTTGTCAGGAGACAAAAACATGGTTTTAATTTATTGATATTTCCAAGAATCCAAAAATGCATAATTGGCCTGTATAAAAGAGTACATAGAAAAGAAGACTCAGCATTTAAAAAGCATGTTAGTGGATAGCTGCTGGAACATTTTGGACACCTATTTGCTTTTTAAAAAATCAGTAGACGTCCTGGCCACATGAAAGCCTCCATTGCATCTTATAACGATGATTTTTCATTTAAGGCCACAGCATGGACGTGTGCCTGCAATATGGGCTTCAGGGTCATGTCTGTGGTTTTAAACATATGGCCCCTAAACAAACAGGAGTGCCGTTCATAATTGTATAGCATTTGCAGGCTTATGTAGCAGGTGGTGACAAGTTACTCTCCTGAGTCCCTCTGAGCATGACACATGTATTACCAGTGTCCTGTGTCATGTGTCCATGAATCCATGTTGCATATATCTATCCCAGGGAGGCCAGTCAATCAGTCAATCAGTCAATCACTCATCACACTGCCTCAGCATTCATTTATGTCCATGTGTTTGTTTATTTGGATGTGTGTGCATGCTTGTTATGCAGTGGCTATTATTTGTGTGTATTAGTGTGTCTGCAGTGGATAAATTAACTCCACAGAAATCTGCATTATAGTTTGTTTGTTTTTTTTCTTTCTTAATGAGTGTTTGGCCTGAATTCTTGCAATAGTTGCCACACTAATTACCATACAAAGTGAGACGAGGACAGTCTGCGTTTCAAAAACCTTCTCATACTTTGAAATCATCCGTGTATATCTTGAATGTGCTGAAACTTCAAAGGCTGATGTATATTAGGAATGTGCTGTTAAACTGTAAACATTCAAGAGAGGGCAATAAACCCGGCGGTGCACACAAACACACAGTGTGTGAAGATCATTTCCACGGTTTACACAGCAACAAACCCATTCCTTTCATGGTGATTGTGGTCAATATAAGGTTCCCATGTGACTGAACCAGAGAAAGGAGGGAAACAGTTACAAAAAGTGTTGAAAATGTAATTTTCTTGGATGTTTGAGCACAACGGAATTTGACCCCTGACTCCCATTTACGTTCTATCCTCCTTCATCTTATCAATTCTGGGAAAGAGAGAGCCGCGGTCGAAACATGTCAGCTGCCTTTCACATTCACAGAGGAATGTTGGCGAGTCTTCACAATGTTGTCAGTCAGTGCACCAGATAAGCGCTCTCAGTTCATAAATAAGATTGATGGCATCGCATACCACCAGTTCCTGCTCTGTGTTTTCCCATACAAGCTTCTCTGTCAAAAGCATCCGCACTATCTCACCAGCTCATATCCTCTCTGTCCAAGTCCAGGCATGCTTAGGTGTTTTAACATATTCCCCATCCAATTATCAGACTACACTACAGCAGGATACAGTCTACTTTTGCTTGCTCAGGTGTGAGTGAGCATAATGGGCAAATGAGTCAAAGCTGGCACAGAAAACAGACCATAAATAGTTTGTTGAGTGTATAAGTTAATGGATAACTATAATAGACTGTGTGTTGGTCCTAATGTTATCCAATCACCAGGAGCCTTCAAAATGCTCTAGAAATGTGAAAAAAGTCTTATTTACGGTTGTGTAGGATCAAAAGGAACTAGAAAAGTGTTGGTCACCAGTACTATCTTAGACCTAGAGACCAAAACATGAATAAAAGTGGCAAAATAGTGTACATGGTTATCAGGTTTTTTTTCTTTTGTCTGAGGAAGACTTGTGTTAGGTCTAAATGTCGTTAATAAAGCTCTGATTCCAGTGTGCGGATACTTTTCGCTTGTCCTCTCATTGGTTTATATTTTACTGTATATATTCAACTCCGATTCCACTGAGGTTTTGTGGATGTGCACATATTTGTTCTAATCTATGTGTCGCTGAAGAGTTGTTTGACTTCTACGCTCCACAGGAAACTTAGAGAGCACCAACTCAGCACCCTCGCTCAAGGATACTTCAGCATAAAGGATGCTTGACATAGGTGACCTGTGAAAACACAAGAGACAGAGAGGGAAATAAGTCCTGGGCTTTATCATTCTATCTCTTACAATTGACAAAGTCTGATATGTTGTATTGGTGCTGCTTTCTAATTATGCTCCCTTTATAAAGGCTTTATAAGTTGTATCTAATGGCTAATAAATGATTTATTAATAGATCAGTTATAAGCCATTAATCACAACAAATTTAGATGGCCAGGTTGTGAAAAATCAGATTGGCTGGTGTTTAGCCTTTCCATTTGGTAATAATACAGTTATAAATGTTAGTAATCCAGTCATTTAATGCTCATTGATTTCTCTAATAAGCCATCAAGTCTCAAGTTATAAATGTTTATAAATGAGTCATTAATAAATAGTTTTAATATCAAGTCTGCAGCCATACTTTGGAAACAAGTGGTAAAACCATTAAAAGAGTCAAAAGGATTTTGCGCAACCTGATAACCCAAAATGTGTTCTTATTAATGTTTTATAGCATTAGCAAATTATGTATTATCTATTAATAAAGCCATAAGTTACAACTTGTAGCCTCTTTATAAAGGGTGCCTTAGTAAAAAGGGGTACCTTTGTATTATATAAACATATTAGAATGTTGTCAGTGAAGCAAAACAACCTGGATAGCAGACATTTGTTGAATAAAGCAACTGCGTTGCAACTGGAGAAATGCGTAATGTGTTTTAAGTTTAAACTTAACCAAACTTCAGCCTCTCAAGGTGCAAGGCAGTCACATGACTCATTGCTCCACTGTGCTCCCCATTTATCAATTAAAATGTGTGAAGCTCCTCTACAGCAGCCACAATTTATAATTCACACACATCACACGCAGTAGGATGACTGGTCAAACATGTGAGTGAACACTGATGACACCATAACATTCATTGTCCATGTCATTGTCATCCTCTCATTGTCCTACTGCTTTGTAAAGTCTCATTGTCAACGTCGCTCAACCGCCCCAAACTGGTACAAGTCGAAATCTGCGACTGTGTGTGTGTTGGTCATGCACAAGTGTGTGTGTGTGTGAGAGAGAGAGAGACAGAAAGATCTATCCTGAAACAGATACCACATAACAGAGCTCTCCATTCTCTCATCTCATCCTCATATCCAATGGCATGTCTCGAAATAACTCATAAACACCTCTGGCTGTGAGTTAAATCAGAGGCAATAAAAGTGTTGAGGAATGCAGCACATGTTGGTAAAGGTGCAAGTTAGTACACAGGAATTTCAAACTGTATTAGAGGCTAATCTGGGAGAAACCTGTCTTTGTCACGTATAGGGTTACGCGTCCCTATGAGAATGTGATCTATGTCAAGCATGCTCTTCATGGCAAGAAGAGAACAAGAGAGCAGGCCACCCGAGAAAGTTGAACCCAAAAGAATGCAGCTCTGGTATTCATTAATGAAGTGCACTCTTCTCTGTGCTGGAGCGAGAGGACAGGAATGAGGAGATGAGGCGACAATGTGAGACAGAAGTGAGAGTGAAACAGGAAGAAACAATTCACAACATTTACCAGAGAAAATATCCACATATTTGTCAGTAGGAAATATAAATAAAACAATTCACAAGCCAGGAAACCAGTTAATGTATATTAGAATATTTTATTGCTTTATGAAATGTTGCATGAATTCAACTGTAAAAACCTTCATATTGTTTGAAGTTCACAGAAATGTCCGTTTGAAGTCAACACTCGGTTGGTTGTGTACAGCTTGACATGACCGTGATTGTCGGCACATAACTTACAACAAACATACATAAACTCTTTGGCGTCCTGCTCAAAGCACTATAATATCTAAAATAATAATAATAATAATAATAATACAAACATCTGTATAAAATATATAATAATAATAATAATAATAATAATAATAATAATAATAAACCTGTTTGTTAGTTCAAAGCTCACAGTAAACAAAACCAACATGGTGTAGTTTTCAATTTTTATCCCCAGTGGTGACCAAACCAGCAGAATCACCACGTCAGGAAAAACACTCACACACTGTAATCACACATGCAAACATACTTAAAGAAGGAAAATCAGAAATCAGAAAAAAAACAGATGATGAAATCAACACCATGATGCAACACCCTCACAAAAATTACAAACAACACCAGGTCTGTGTCAGTTTGGCAAAAAAAAAAAAAAAATACCAAATTGTCTTTTATATATATATATATATATAATGCATCTCACTGCTGATATACCTCTAAACCTTTGCAGAGCCAGCTGCTAGGGTTTGAGGAATATGGACAGTGAGAGCATTTAAACAGTGTTTCATGTGTTATAAGCTTAAATTATTGAGCAAAGGGATGTCTTCCAAACAGATAAGATCCATGTGATGGGAATGAGGTTACTCAGGTTAAGTCCACATTTTTCGGAGAGAGAGAGAGACAGAGAGAGAAGGGGGAATGCAGGTCAGATAGCCTTGTATTGAATATTTATCTAGAAGAGCATGAGGCTTAAGTTAATATTTGGGGAATGTGGAAACCAGACAAGATAAATATGTAGCTTTTTAATCCACTGGGTTGGAAAAGGAGATAAAAGAAGGGGGGGAAAAAAGCAGCAATTATATATATTTATATATAAATATTTTGGCATACACTCTCTGAGAACGTGTTGCCCTATTACAATCCACAATACTGTCCAAGTACCTCAGAAGATTCATCTTTTCTCTCCCAGCTGGGCACACTGCCTGCAGCTGTCCAGCTTAGTGAGAGTAAGTGAGTCGGAGCACAGCTCTGTCTCTAAAATGTGAAAACAGTCCTTTTTTTTTTTTCTTGTGCGTCGGCCTCTTTCCGCAACATTCTTGCCTCACGCATCCAGTATTTTCTTCCATTCTCTATTCAAAGACTTGCGCTCTTCACAGATTCTTTCGAAAAATACACCTCTCAGTTCTTTAAATGAAGATTTCCACAGCCTCTGACTCCAACTCATCCAGACCTCTGAAGGGGTTTAATAGCAACTTCTTAGGCGCTGCCTTGTCTGGGGAAAAAAAAAGGACAGTAGAGAGGATGAATAATTATATAATTATTGGTGGAAAAATGTCCTAGATTCAGCTCAGCTATCAACGACTAAAGGTTAACAAAGATTTTCCACATTCAAACAGACCACTCTGGTAAATGTGCTCAGTCAACAGATCCACATAATTTCCTAACCATGCACATTCCACAAGGCCCACATTATGAAACGTGACCCGGACAGATGGTATCTGATTGGCTGGTTAAGTCGCAGCATGGTTAATCAATGTGAACATCCATGAAACTCCTTTCATGTAGAGAGAGAAGTGTACTTATATACTCTGTGTGTGTGTATTATGCAGGCGTGTTTACTCATGCAATGCCTGAAATATGTGTGCATATCATTTATCACCCCTGTTTTTATACTGGCAGCATTTACTGGATTATCAGCCCTCGTAAACAAACACACTCATGCATATTTGATAGATTACTCACCACTGTTGAGCTTAGTTACGCTGGCGGCCTCTTTGGCTTCGTTCCCCCACATACTCTTCTTCCTCCCCTTCCCCCTCCCTACCCCCCCCTTCGTTCCCCCCCCCCCACCTGATCATCTGAAAGACTCTTCCCTGCAAGACAACATCACAAAAATGCCAATATCTGTCAGAACTTTCAACTCCTTTTCATTAAAAAGATTTTATTAACAGAAAACCTGTTGGCACTTCTTAATCCTTACAGACTGTGTGTGTGTGTTTGATGGTGTAATATAAGAAGTACTGTAGGCTGCTTTGCCTTAGCACCACCCCACATTAATGTTTAAACACAAGGCAACATTAGGCTCCTCACCTCTACTCTTGGTGGTGCTGCCGAGGGTGCAGATGGAGGGAGTGGAGGAGGCGAGTCGGAGAGGCGTCCCCGCCGTATTCAAGAGGTTTGTGCGGGTACTTTGCTCGACCTCCCGCCCTTGGTCCTGGTGCAGCCGCTGGTTGAGGATCTTGATTACAGCATCCTTTTCCAAGATCTGAGCGTAAAGAGCACGGATCCTGATACAGAACAGAAACATGAAAAAACATGTCAGAAAACAGATAACCTAATAAAAAAAAAAAAAGAAAAATTCTGTCATGATTTGTTAAGGTAATTCTTTGAGTGAAATTATAGGTACGCACCTGTTCTCCATCTCTTGATTCCTGTAATCAGCAACTGGCAGGTCCTCGTTGAAACTGTTGTTAGAGGAGTGGCAGGGTGAGTGATTAATGATGGTGGTGTCTCTGTAAAGGTTGAGAGATTGAAGTTTAGCTCAAAGTCAAATGAGCTGAAAAAAAAGTGTGTGCAAAAGATTTCCTAACAAGCCAGTGATTCTTACCTCTGAGCAGCGGCGGTGGCAGCCACCTCCATGGCGAACTGCCTCATGGTGCTCTCCTCCAGGTATTTCTGCTCCCAGCGCACCATGTCGGCCTCGAGGGCCAAGATACGCTCCTCGCGCTCATGGAGACGCTCTTGGAGGGAGCTCATTGTCACTCCTGGTGGCTGGGACTGCCTCTGTGGTGGGGGGAGAGCGGAATGAATTAGCAAAACAACTTCAATGATAAAGTGCAGAAATTTGAAATTCATATATTGTAGTAGCATCAGGTTTTTGGGGTTTACCTGTTGCGCCCTCAAACTCCTCAGCTCCTGCTCTAGCCGTGTCCTCAGCTTCATCTCCAGGCTCTCCCTCTTCTCACAAGTGGACTGTAGCTGAGCCAGGGCACTCTGAAGCCGCTCCACCTTCTCTACGTAAGCCCTCTTCCTCCTCAACTCCTCCTCGAGCTGGCGGCCGCGTCCGCGAGCCGTCTCTAGGGCCTCCTCCAGTCTCTTCGCTCTGAGGCTCTGCTCCTCCGCCGTGGCCCTCAGTCTCTCCACCTCGCGCTCTACACGCTCCCGCTCAAAGTTCTGCTCCTCATCTGAAACAAAGAAAAAGTAAAGGTTGCCAGGGTAAGTGCATGTTTAATGGATGTGGATTAGAGTTATGGGTTTAGTTTAAAAGTTTGACACCTGCTATGAGATGAAATATGAAATCATTCCAAATCTGCCCGGGGTTTTTTCTAAATAAAAAAGTGAAAATATCTATGAACATCACTCCAAAGATTCCCCCTCCTGAGTGAAACCCCAGTAATAAGTACCAGAGTTCCTACATGGTGGCCAGTGTTCTTCATTTAGCGAAGCACTCATGGAATGCTGAGAGGAGAAAGGAGGAGGAGGAAGGGGAGAGAAAGCCGCCCTATCCCTTTGACCCACATAGCAAAGCATTCCTCATCAAGGCCATACAAACACCACAGCTCTGCTTGAGTCCAGTTCCTTAAACAGACAACATAAATCACACTAACAACAGGTGGGGGAAGCTCATTTCCACCACTTCCACTGCTGCTCTGTGATTTAGAGCCCGTTTAATTTCCCGTCCTCTTCCCTTGCAAAGAGGTGCGTGGATTGAATTCCCTATTATTAAGCCTTCTTACCAAATAAGCTGAGGTTATGCAAGTGAAATTCCTGCATGCAGGATGCCCTTAGCTACAAAAGGGCCCCATGCTATGCTACGATCCAATCCAATCAAGCATGTTGATTGCGAAGGAGGATGTAACGCAGAGCAGTGGAGAGGAGTCATACTCACTTTGTTCAAGGAGTTTCGCCATGATGTGCTGGTTATGGTCGGCAGCCTGTACTTCTTTTGCGACATGTGTTCTGGCATTTTCCAGGTTTTCTGCAATGCAACAAAAATTTTAAATTAGACTATGTTTCAAAGCATTTGGTATTCTGGCTGTAGTCTTGCGGCAGTAGTCTGTACCTCTAAGGTCTCTGTTGAAATCCTGCAGCCTCCTGACCTCAGCTACCAGCCTCTTCCTCAGCGTCTGTTCCAGATTCTCTCTCTTGCTGCTGCCCTGCATCAGTGTCTCGTAGGCCTCCGAAATACGCTGGATCTCCTGCTCCAACTGAAAAGAGAAGAGAAGGAGAGAAGGTGGGGGATGATGAGAGGAGAGGAAGAAGGGACAGAGATGGAGAAGGAAAATTTTTGGTTAACCTACTTTACATGCCAGGGAGGAGCTGGAATGTTGATTCATGTTGTTACAGTACATAGATATACATATGGGTACATATACAATTGTGTATATACAGTACACTCAGTCAGTGTGTGTGTATGTGTGTGTGTGTGGGGAGTATAATTCTGAGAAGGAATTCAAGCCCGCACCACTCCCTGTGAGACTGATTTATATCTACATTCCTGAGGGCTGATAGCTCTCGTTCCAGGTGTGAGCGCACAAGTGTGCAGGCAAGAGCCGCACACGCACACAACACATTGCGAAGCACAACTTATAACATGCACACAAAAGGCTCACACACAGAGGTCTGGGAAAGCTGCCAGTGGAGGGAAGGTGTGCATGCCTGTGCCTGGGTTGTGGAAACGGCAAAGAGACACCCACCATTACAGCAGTCACACAGGCATGTTTACTCAGGGCTGCGGCCTGATGGAGAAAACTTTCCAACCCCGGCAATTATCATTCTTTTAGGCTGAGACAAGGCAAGAACCATGTGACATAACTCCAGCAGAGAGCAGGAGTGGATTTTACAAAGATTGGCTGAGGTGTCAAATGTCTCTGAAGTTGTTTCCACCATGTTAAACAAGAAAATATCTTATTTTAGGCCTGAGAGGCAATCATGTAAGGCAAAAAAAAGAGGAGCACAAATAGGTAAGAATGTGGAAAAAGTGCAGTTGGGTGGAAAAACAAAAGGGACCTTTCACTTTTTACACAGCAGCCTGCCACCTGCCACGGACCGCCACCCCACCCCCATCAGCTGTGTGCAGGTCACAACCCAATCAACTGCTGTCTGACAAGCCCTAGATTACGCTGAAAATCTATGGCCTCCCTGGCACTAAAGTGCACGCACACACGCGCTCTCTGGCCTCCACTAGGTCAGCTAGACAATGAGAGGAGTGTGTATAAACACAGTGGCAGGCTGTGACCTCTGTTTGTGCCTCTGTGGTATGGAAGGTAGCAGCTGCTGATCTCATCTGTCCAGTCCAGATGAGGGAGTGTGCCTGCAGTTGGATATTGGGGAGACAACTGTTGGCTGGGGTTGTGTTTCATAGACAGGTGGTGGTTGAGATGGAGAATGTTTCTTGGCTGTTCAGCGAATAAATAACTTTTGAGTATTTCCCTCTGGTTGACTAATGTGATACATGCTCAGTTTTTGCCATTTCAAGCTGCTGTCAGTAACTTTTCCTCCTACATTTGAGAACTGCCTTTGATTTTAAATGACAGAAAATGTGTCACTGATGTGGTTTTAATAATTTATCATCTAATCTCAAAGTCTGCAGAATGAGGCAGATTCACCCATCTTGTTTGATCTTGCACATGACCTGTGCATGAAAATAAGATTTTCTCTCTTGGATTTCTTCCCCTTACCTTCTGAATACGGCTGGTCTTCTCCCTGTGTGCTTCTAGCTCTTGCCTCAGCCTCTCATTCTCCATCAGCAGCAGCTCCACTTGGTTGGGCTCCTCCAAGCCAGCAGGTGGCAGGCTGGTGAACGTGTTGTAGCAGGGGACATCAGCTGGCTGACCAGACTGGATATACCTAAGAGAAAAACATGTTGTTAAGTAAAAAAAATACTCATATCTGATTTATATACCCAATTTTATAGCTGCTTTAGCTCAATAAAAATGTTTGAGGCAGCCAGCTGGATTTAGAGGTGTGAGAAATGGCTTTTGAGCAAGGCATCTGAAATATCACATTAAGCTCTATTCCTGTCTGTCAGCAAGCAGACAAGCTGACTCCAGTGGCTGTAAAGAATGTAAAAGCCTATATGAGGAACATACTTTTGTAAAAGCATCCAAGGCAACACAAGCATGCAAAGCTATCCTGTTGCAGTATGCCAAGTATTACAAACACCTACAGGGCTGAACTTGTTCTCCTGTAAGTATTTCAAGGAGGAAATGTGAATTGCACCGTGAGCCATACTGTGACTCACACTGACAAGTATGTGTTTACGCATGTGAAACATGACGAGCCCTGGAAACTGACTACAAGGCGGGCTCTCGTACAAAAACTACACCACAGAGTATGATGTAATGTAAAGTAGTTTTTAAAAAACGAAGTACAAGCACACATATGATTATGCCCTCCAAAGTTGTCGTCGTACCTGTGCTGTTGTGCCTGTACTGGCTCCTGGACCTGGTGAGGAATAAATCCTTGGCCCTGGATGGGGGCTGAGTACTCAGGCGGTGGGCTGCGCTTGTCCTGGCTCTGCCCTGTGCTCTGGAGGCCTTGTGGCATGTAGTAAGGTAGCTCAGGGTAGCTGTGAGAGGTGCTCTTGATAGCTTCTGCTTTAGCTGCTGTATCATTCCTCTCCAGAGATATCTGCATGCGATGCTCACTGAGTGACCGCACATGGCTGCACTTCAGCTCCATCAGATCTGCCTCTTTGTGGAAGGCCCCCTCATGCAGGAGCTTCCCCTCATGGAGCTGCCTGATGGGGCTTGCAGGGGCCCAGTGAGAGGCAAGATACTGAGAGTGTACCTTGGCCTGCTCGTATGTTGGCAGCTCCTCCCCGTGCAGCTGGTAGAGCTGGTATCCACTCTCCGAGTGGTGGTAGTCACCCTGGTGCTCTTGGCCCTGAGGCTCCTGCCTCGCCGAGAGCTGAGGGAGAGGAGGGTCTTCTTGGGTGAGACTCTCCAAAGAGGATCGTGGGCTCCTGCCCATGTCGCCTCCACTGCTGGGTCCACTGTTGCTTCCACTACCTCCACGCAGTGCCTGCTGCTGGATGGCTAATAAGGTGCGAGTGTCTGTGGGGTTTCCATAGCGAAGCTGTTCCTGGATGAGTCGGTGCAAGACCGTGCCAGACGGCTCTTCAGTGGACGACATACTGCTTTGTGAATGTTGTTATTCTCTCTTTAAGGACCAGTTGAGTTCTTTCTCAGTGTTTAAATAAATCAGCTGTGAACCTGGGGCAGAGCAGAATGAGAAAATAAAGTGGTGTCAGTGTGAGAGGACAGTGATAAACATTTATTAAATGAGGCAACAGATAGTTAAATGCTGTAATACATTCATATACTAGTGAAAAAAGACACAACAGATGGCTTTGTTTGAGCTAAAAAGGCCTTGATATCGACATGAACTCCTGCATCACTGACTTTAACATGATGTAAACATATTTCCTACTTCAGAAAACTCTGATCAACTTCTTGGATTGACACTTTGTTTCGAGAATTACATGAAAATAGAGCAGCATTGTGTCTACTTCACCAACAGCGACAACACAGAGATGTGGAGACATTTTCCATAGCAGGCAAAAAAAACGCATGCGCCAAAAATTCCGATCTCATGGGGGAGCAAAAGCACACAAAACCGCATTGTAAAATAACTTCATTTTTGGTCTTATAGCACAATTCTCGTATGTAAAACACTGTAAAAAGTATGTGAAACTCCGATAACATATTACAGCTCCTATTAATTCTAAACCAGAAGTTACTTTATTCACATTTACGGTTCGTTTTTCTGTTGTGGAAAAGAAAGAAGGAAAAAACTGACGCTCGTCTTACCAGCTCACGCTCTCATTGTATCAAAACCTCGTTCTCGATCTCGAAGTAAAAATTTAGAATAAATCCACTATTTCCATGAGTTTTCCTTTTTTCCCCGAGTCAAACGTGTCTCATCTTCCTCCCCCCGGACGGGCTGCCGCGGTTCTCTCTTGCTGTGAAATGATTGTGGAGAGAGCAGGCGGCGATAATAAGTAACCGAGGAGGGACTGAGGTCGGAATGCCAGGAATGTAAAACGCGAGGTCCCTCGGGGATCAGAAGCGTAAAACCACACGGGGAGGGGAGGAGGGGGGAGGCTGCAGTGCGCTTTAGTCTTACCAATGAGCAGTTACAATCAAATATAGGATTGGCTATTTGTTTTACAAAGTTTTGCGTAGATGTCTTTGGGATTAAATGCATTCATGTTGTCTTCTTTTGTGGCAGAACATATCCTTCATATGAGTGTTTCCCAGAAGTTTTCAGTGTCAACATTGGTGTTTGCACTGTTTTTGCTTGTCAGATTCATTTATTAAGTGTTGGAAGATGCATTTAGATCATTTCTTTGAGTAAAAGTAGCAATGCCACACTGTAAAAATACTCAATTACAAGTAAAAGTGCTGCATACCTAAGCAAAAGTAAGTCAAAGTGCTCAGTATGAAGAATGGTCACTGTCATTATTTTATCATTGGATCATTGATGCATTAACATAAGTGGTAATTGATCAAAGTGCATCTAACTGCTTCATTGTTGGGTGGTTTAATCAATAACAATGCTTGATATTTTATTTCATGTGAAATCTTAATCTAAAAGTAACACTTAACTATAGCTGTTAGTCACATGTAGTGGAGTAAAAAGTACAATATCCTGAAAATATGAAGAAGCATGTAAAGTACATATCTGAAACTTGTACTCTACTTGCGCTCCCTCACTGAAGTCATTTTATGTCACTATAAATATGATCTGCTGTTTCTGCTTCATACTGTATGTGTGGCAGTTAGAGGAAAAGGAAGAGACAGACAGAGCTCTTCACCTCTTATCATTTCACTCCTACATTGTACTTGCTTGTAATTTTGGTGGCCTGCAGGAATCCAGCCTCCTCCTGGCATTCACTGCAGGTCACTATGAGTGAGTAAAAACCATGTCGGTGCGGGTGTGTTAAGCGTGTATGTGTGTCCTGGTGTGGTGTGTGGCAGCTGTCCCCTGGAATCTGAGGTCTGCGTATGCCCCGTTACTACAAACACAGTGGCTCTTTTGTACCCAGCAACACACTGCATGGTGCAGAGGCAGAGCACAGCCTGGAGAGTGCCACACAAGGGCACTCCTGCTGCTGATTTTACAGGTTCAAAACTTAAGCATGCAAGGGTTTTCTTAACGGTGAGACGAGGTTACACGCAGAATCACAAGATTGATGGAACAGGAAGCAAATCAGGAGCATTGTCATCCCTCTTTTAAGTCACAAATAAGGGCTTTTAGCTAGACAATCAGTTTCTTTCTGCATCTTCGCCAGATCATAAAGACTGCAACACTGTTTAATACGTGTCTATTACAGGAGTCAAACATCCATTTTTGTTTCCTTGAAGAGATAAACTTCCCGCCTCAGGGGAGAAAACAAATCTTTATGACAGGCTTTTATTTCTGTTCAAGCCAAAAGACAAGACAGAGGTATTTACTACCTGCTTGGACCTAACTGATTTATATTGAGGACTTTAGACAAGGACTCTGACTTTTACTGTGGGCCCTTTAAATAGCAGAGATTTTAGTCATAACAGGCTAATCATATCTCCTGGCAGTGAAGGGAGAGAGAGACAGAAAGAGGGAGTGTTACAGATGCTATCCGGCTTCTGCATAATGCACATTTTCCCTCCAAAAACTCAAAGTAGAAAAAGAACACATGCCAGCTAATTCGGTCAAGAAATGGGTGCACTCGAAGCACAACAGTAATTGATTGTTGTACAGTGTGTGGCCATTGCCCTTAGGCTTCAGGTTATCTGACTAGGCCTAAAAAATCTATAGGCCCAATGAATTGGTATTGAATTGCCAATAGTATGTGTCCGCAATCATCTCTCTGGTTCTCTCGCCCTACATAATTAAACACACACACACACACACACACAGACACACACAGACATTCCCGTCATGTTTTAGATGCTGCATATTCTTAAACGGGCTCTTTTAAAAAGCATGCAGACACTGCGTCTGTGTGGGCGGCACTCACACGAAGGCGACTGGTCAGCAAAGTGGAACATGTTTGCATTTCCCCTTCAGATCCACGCTTGTGAAGCACCACAGTCCCCACCTTTTCAAAAGTCTGCTCATGTCATTTAACACCACCTCACTACTTCCTCTACTCCCTGTGTGTGTGTGTGTGTGTGTGAGTGCGTGTGTGTGTGTGTGTGTGTGTGTGTGTGTGTGTGTGTGTGTGTGTGTGTGTGTGTGTGTGTGTGTGTGTGTGCACCCTTGTCCTAGTCTCTGCTGGTGGACAACGCCTCTGGCCATTTTGTCCTCCATTGTACCACACTTCCTGTGAACTTCCAAAGGAATGCAAGGCTGACCCTTTGAAAAAAAAAATATAGACGCTTTCAAAAAGTCATTACAGGAGATGAACATCTAAAATGGCGTGCCGCAAAAATTCCTCAGTGTCTGTACATAGACCCCGGACTAGACAAAACTTATATTTCATGAGTTATTCCTTGTTTGTGCAAAGAAGAGTGGTATTGAGGAATACTTGAGGACACCCAGCAAAATAAAACACAATGTGTTGTTGCTATACACAGTAAAATCTGATTGCTTTTGAGGTTTTGGTGGAAACATGAGCACAAATGAGGCAACAGTGAGAGTAGTCAAACTACCAGTTACACAACTGGAAACAGTCTGACTCTAAATTTGTTCATCCAAGCCGTGTGTTAAAGTCAGTATAAAAATGTCTTTGTCAAAGGGAGGGATGCAGGAAGACAAATCTGTGTATGTGTGTCAACGGAGGGGGAGCCCTTAAAGCTACAAACTGCTATTTCTGTAATCGTAAATAAGCTCTTTAGTGAAACTACTTTATCTAACTTAATTGATTTTAAATTCCTCAATGTGCCTCCACTACAAAGTGCAATTAAACTGCATTACAGTAAAACAATATTGTCAAATATTACACACACATTGTAAATCTACTGCTTTCAGTTTTGTGTCTTAAAAGTGATGAAATCAATCTTTTTGCAACTAACAGGAGAAGAAATTATGTAACTGAATAGTAGATGTGCATAAATCATTTGCATTTACTATAACAGGGGGAGATTATTAAACTATTTATTACCTAATATTTAATTATATTGGGGTAATAAAATGAGAAAGGTGATTCCCATAAGAATTTGTTAAAAGGTAGGTGACGACAGATTAGATCAATGAAACATTAACTATATGGTGTTCTAACACAGAGGCTGTTAAGCAAGAGATGCGGTGTATGAAACAAAGTTTTTACAATAATACAGTTTTTTATTTTCTTTTATTATGTGAATTTGTGATTTTTTTGCAAATACAGAGAAATGAGGACAAAGATAAACTGTTTGTCTTGGTGTCACAATAATAAATCAAGTTCATCAACTGAAGTTTCAGTGTCATTGAGTTTAGTATTTGAAAGTTACAATCCAATCTGACCTTTTTCCAAAACGATCCCAGGTTTATCTCTATATCGTGAAAAGTGACTTAATCACTCTGGTTTGGACTTGTAATTGTAACATGTGCATTTCCTTGTTCTTCACTTTCAAAATGCATCAGGCAGCCCAACTAAACACACAGTCACTTATCAGATATACAAGGGTCAACACATAATTTGACGTTATGTAGGCCACAGCTCAGAGGCCAAAACATCCTGCTTCACTTACTGCAAAAATGGCCTTCATGAATTAATTAGCTCTGATTAATAATTAAAGTGGAACATTACAACAACAATTGAAGGCAGAATCACTCACTTGTCCTCTGCAGTGGTTTCAATTTCTGGCACAGATTTGAAAGAACTCTGTGTGTTTGCACAGTGAATCTGCCAAGTATTTAATTAACAATGTTTACTTTACCTTAGAGTTATAACCCACAAACCCTGCTGCTGCTGATATGCCAAATAATCAGACATGTACTAACATTGTCAGGTTACATGATAGAAGGTGACTGGTAGATGTAATGTTGCTCTGTATGAAACACAGCAAACATCTGTTGTGTGTTTGTGAACTTACACACAATGTGATGAAATATGGGCAAATATTGCATATTAGCACAACACAGGAAAAAAAGAACACAATGCTTGTTTTAAAAAATAGAAAATTGCTGGCAAACATACAGTATGAGTGTCTAAATGAACTTTGAGACTAGTGTTTCCCAACCTGGGGGTTGAGGGCTCTCGCAATAAATCTGAGGGGTTGAAAGAAGGTCACTAGGACGAGAAAGCTTAAAAACATTTTTACTACACAAAATTGAGTTCATTTTTTTCAGACTTCCTTCTTATCTTTGCTATTGTTTTGTGAAATACTGGAGGATTTTACATCTTTACCTCTAAAATGTGTTCAAAGGGAAGAAAACACACAATGGCTGATTCACAGTTGCAAGCTGTCACTTCTCTTTCAATCAGGAACGACACTTGAGTGACAGATCGAAACAGAGGAGACAAGATATTCAACAGACATACGATTGCTACATTGCATTGCTTTGTAAGTCAAGTCAATTTTATTAATATTGCGTCAAATCACAACAGCAGTTATCTCGGGGCATTTTTCACATAGAACAGGTCTAGACTGTACTCTTTCATTCACCCAACATTCCCCCATGAGCAAGCACTTGTCGACAGCGGTGAGGAGAAAAACTCCCCTTTAACAGGAAAAAACGTCAAGCAGAGCCGGGCTCTAGGTGATCGACCATCTGCCTCGACCGGTTGGGTGTAACTGAAATCTATTTTTGATGTATTTTACTCTGGAATGGTTTAAAATTAGCTGGAGCTATTATGTCTCATACATCAGGAAACATACAGCTTGAAGGCTGTTTCAGTTGTCATGTTTTTAGATAAAAGATTATCTAAAGAGAAATGTGTCTTGTTGTTAAACTGTAGACCAAACAACAAGATGTTTGACTCCATCTATCGCTCTGTCGCTCTCCTGATATCTCTCTCAGGTTTTGTTCCCTCCTGCAGGTTCAAATCTGTAGATTACTTTGGAATCAGGGACTATCTAGGTCTTTGATGCCTGGGGTGGGTTTGAGATATGGTTAAAAGGAATGGATAGAACTGGATGCATGTTACAGTGTTGGACTCTGTGGGAAAGAGTGAGACAGAATAGAAGACAAGGTCACCTGATATGGCAGGATTGGTGAGGAATGTAACTGATAGTGTTGGAAGGAGTGGGATGGATTCCTCTCCTTGGCTCTCACATCCATAGACGGCTTCCTCATTTACACAATATACAATAGACAATAGACAAGGTGTGCTGCACTGAAGTGGTGTCTTGTTCTCAGGAAACCACTGACGACGACAAACTTCCCATGTATTCATATTTCACAACAGCTTGGATTGTGTTGTCGGGAAATCAAAGCGATGCCGGGATTGGTTTCCACATAAAATTATGCTGAGGCATGCAGACCTGAATAACTCTTTGACACCTGTTAAGAGTAAAAGTAAAGAGATAAAAGAGGCAATTGGTTGATTATTTGTTTGAAGTGAAGAGTCGAGAAATCGCTGCATGTAGCGGCAAGCCGAGCTGCATTCAAGGGAGTTTCCAGACATTCATAGCAAACAGACTTCAGACGTGAGTCACAAGAGTCAAATCTGTTAAGTGTGAGAAGATGACAAAAAAGATGTATAGTGCAGTCATAGCAAGGGCAGGTTCTGTTGTGTTATCTTCTATATGTGACTGGAAGGAGGTGAGAGAAATCAGTGCCATTCTGTGCCCAACATGAGGCCAAAAACCTTATAAGAATAATTCAAAATTAATGATAAATACACTTTCGCTTTCTTGCTGAGAGTAAGATGAGAAGATCGATACCACTCTCTGTCTGAGAGTGATATCGATCTTCTCATCTAACTCTTGGCATTTCCCAAAATGTCAAACTATTCCTTTAAATCAGTAGAGTAGAGTATATAGAGTTTATGTTAACAGCAGCTTCAGCACTGAGAAATTTTTACAGTTCTAGTAGATACAAAAAAAATCATTATTTCCATTTCTATTTTTTAATTGTTTAAAGTGACCACAACTTTGATGTTCAGGTGTGTTTTCAAAGAGACCACATGCACCCAACCCTGTCTGCGGAACTGGAAAATCCGCATTTTTTCCTCAGTCATGATATCCGAGAAGTCTTCTTGTGTATCATGCTACACTGTGTGGAAGTCACTGTTACCAGCATTCAAAAGTGAAAGGATAACTAAAATAAGATATGCAGTTATGTGTCACATTTGCTCAAAGCATTTACAGTACAACGTTTTATGAAACATTACTTTTACTGACTTCTGTTGGAAACCAGTAAGTGGCCGTAACATTAACCAACAAAACATACTGGAGTCTGATATTTTGGAAAATAACAGTCACAAGTCACATGTACAACAGAGAGGTAAAAGCAAACTGATTAGAGCAAATATACAACAGAAATGTCTGGCAGAAAGATGTCAGATACTACACAATGCATGACTTCAGATAAAACACTTTCCATCCATTTCCTTCATTACTGTTGAGCAGTTGTAAATGTTACAATATGTGAGTTTTCAAAGCCAGAAATCTCATTGATAAACAACAAGTTTTGGGCTACTGGGTGATAAAAAGCTTACATGTTTCACCTTTAACACACCCTGTTTACATGTTGATATCACCATAGCAACTTTACTGTTTCTTTCTGTCCCAACACTCTGAGTATGTGGCCTCTTGCTCTCAGACGTATTACTCATACAGCACTGAGGGCAAATAGTTGAGTGTCACTGTAATCATTTTCTTCCCATCCTGTATTTCTCCTCTTTTCTTTCGCTTCTCTTTGAGTTCAAAACTACATATGCAGCTTCTATTGAGTTGAACTGTATTTCTGCTATTTGACAGACATCTTCGACAGGTCAAGTGTCAAGATGGAAAGTGAGTCATAAAGATGCACAATAAAACATTTTCTTGTGGGTGGTAATACAGCAGAACTTAGTCTGAGCTGATTGCTCATGTTTATCCAGCCGCTCAGAATAGAAAAGCTGGTCTTGAATCAAAGAAAAGATCATGTTCTTTCATCCCCATCTTCAGGGCAAAACTGAACCAAAATGAGCACCGTTACTCTAAGGCATATCTCTGAGGCCCTTTATAAATACCAGACCTAGCTGCCCTTTTGAGGTGTGAACATTTTTTGCAGCCTTCTGCCCCGGAGATAACACGCCTGCCGCAGACGAATGACACAGCAACAAGCCACGACACCCTGTCCTAAAACAGCCTTCCACCCCAGCGGTCCGCTGCCATCCTGGGAGGTCACCAGAATGCCAGTCATTCATTCGGGCCCCAGCATGTGTTCCCCACAGCAAATAACTGTGCTCCTCTGCTGCTGAGGCTGCACATAGCATGTGATCTGATGGCTGGCTTTGGCCGGTGGCACGGTGGAAAGAGAGAGAGAGAGAGAGGGCTCTGTGTCTGTATATGAGCTCAGCAGCTCTGAAAATGTACCAGGGGCTTTCCATGGTCCAGGAGCAATGAAGGGAATGTGGGCTGGGGTAGCGAGTGGGGGGTGTGAGGGTTCAGTGAGGGGTGAAAAAGAGAGGGTGAGCAGGTACGCAGGTGATGGACGTGGGAGGCTGGAGGGGATCGGGATGTGATGGAGGGATGAAAAGGGTGGATGTGAGAGCTTAACTTTAAATTTATAGATTTATTTCAAACATCAGGACATATTCTCAAAGTTTATGTATTTTTAACAAGGGTGTTTACATTCAATCTGCAGGTTGAAACATGATCTGTTGTTGATCATGATTTACAGACATTCATCCATTCTTTATTGTGACTCATGCACTACTCAGCTATTTGCTCTCCCGCATACTTACAATATATTGTGCAACAGTTAATGCAATGCACTGAGTATCTTTTGCCATTGTGCAATACTCCATTGTTATTGTGCAACACTACACACTATGCCATCAAACACCATACACTCACTGGAAACACTCCACATACAGAGTTTAAAGTTAGATTATTCTGAACTTTTTTACCATTTACATTCAGTTATATATATATATATATATATATATATATATATATATATATATATATATATATATTGCTATTTGCTCATTTTATTTTTCTTATCTGATCTTCATTTTCACTTTTTTGTTTCATGTTGCCTTTTGTAAAGCATTTTAGAATCACTCATTTTGATAATGGCTACATAAATAAAAAAAAAAATTGCATTATCTATTATATATAATTTAGGGATATTTAAAGGGTTAGTTCACTCAAATGACAACAAAATATATTTTGTCACTAACCCTTAGTGGTATCTGCCCATGCAGATAGTTTTCTGTGCTGACGTTTTGAGACATCCGCCTCTAAAACATCTGCTGCCACTCTGATATAATAGATAGAAATGGTAAATGGAATTTAATTTTTTTTCACATTTGTAAAGCTCAACAGCAATGTGTCTTTTCAGAAACCCCATTACTCACAGTAATTGCTATCAACATTTTTCACAAAGACTATTTCTTTGGTAGAAAGTACTTCTATAACTTCATGGCCTAATAGGAGCAGGGCTAAGTAGAAAAATATTTTAATTTTGTAATAAATCAACTGATCCTTTTCATACCTCAGCTACCCTCAACTGTGTTAATGTGTAGATGCTAATTATGCCAATTAAACAGACTTTGACTATGAATTTGTTCAGACTTTTAAACACTAACCCAGTGATGTGGTGTCTATCACGTCTGCCAGAATTTTTATGTCTGAGATCAGGAAGCAAGATATCGTCCTGAGATGACACCTTCAACACTAACACCCACCATATCCAACACCGTTTCAAATGGTTAACTCCCTCTGTGACAGCTTGTTTTTCTGTATGGCCTATTGTGCAAATCAAACAATTTCTAAAAGTGTCAACTGAAAAAAATCCATTATCTTACAGATGACTTCCAGCTTTGGTGTTACTACCAGTAACTGATGATGATTCAGCTGTGAGATATGTTAATGGTTGCAGCTCAAGGCCTGGATGTGTCTGCTGACACACAGAGACGGTATTGTGTTGACTAAAAGAAGGTCATTGTCTTATTTTACACAGACTGTCTATTTTTAAAGCTGGGGGGAATAAGCCAAGGGACAAAATTGCTATTCTGAGATTAATTCAAAGGCCAATAATACAAAATTGAAAAAAATCAAAGAAAAATTAAAGAAAAGTCACATTGTGCATTGACCCAGATATTAGATAAAGAAGTCAGTGGATTGGCTGTGTCTGCAATGTTTTGTTAGTGTCCTTAGAAAACAGGCAGAATCTGTAACATGTTTTTAATGTTGGCTAAATTTAACAACATCTTTATCCATTATCTCCTTGTTTATCATTCTTGTTATTGATTTGAGACTTGGCATAATCGTCTGACCAAAAAGATTGTCTTAATCTTCACCCAAATTACATCTGAACACAAATGACCCAAGCTTTGCTCTGATGTGGAGAAAATGTCAAGACCCCTTCCAACCCTCATCAAGATGAAAATAGACTTCAGTGTTTCGAATATTTTGTATTAATCCCAGTGATTTACAGCTGTAACAACTGATTATTTTTAATTTTGATGGACTCTTAAGAAGTTCTTTATGATCAGCTTTTGAGTTATGTGATCTTCTGTTTGAAATACCCAACATGTCAACCATAATGACACGGCTTCATTTTACATTTGCTTGAATTAACTTGAAAGAAATCCTTTTGAATAAGAAGAAATTATGTCAATATTACACTATTTTCCAAATGCACCATGGCACTGAGGTCAACTTTGTACCAAGATGGCCTCATTTCACCTCACAATAGGGACACACACATGTTTAAACAGTCATACAAATTCTGACTTTAAAAATATAATGTTTTGACTTCTGCTCTACTGTGTTCACGAGTTAGTCATGAACTTTTTCTGTTTTCATCTGCTGGGCATGTAGCATACAGTGGGTTTATGAGAGCTTTTTCCCCTGAAAATCGCTGGAAACCAGATTGAGCTGAAAGATGCTAAAACACTCTGCAGAAGGGGTCTGTTTCACAATATACTCATTTGATCCATTGTTAATATCAAGACTAAGAGTTTACAGTCATGCTAACGGCTCTGAGAGGCTGCACTAAAGCACAGAAGTGCTTTGAGCTAAATGCTAACATGCTCACTATGACAATGCTAATATGTTAATTTTTACCATCTTAGTTTAGTGTGTTAGCATGCTAACATTTGCTAATTGCCACAAAATAACAGCAGCTGAAGCTGAAGGGTTAGGGGGTTGAATGAATGTCTGTAAAATACAGACGATAGTTGAGATATTTCACTGGATAAATGAAAACTTTGACCTGCACCACCATGAGTCAACACATCACCAAAATCAGTAGGATTTATTCTCTCGGCACTGTCAAGGTGCACCGGCCAATTGGACTGGTGCCCGGGGTCCCTTGACCTCTAGGGGGCCTCCAAACCCCCGCCATGGTCTCATCCTGGCTTTCCTCTTTTTTTTATCAACTTAAATGAATTAGTTAAGTGTGTGTGTTGAAACCAATGAATGCAGAGTTATTTTATTTGCAAATAAAAAAAATATTATGGTTGCTTTGCTGAGGCAGAGAACCACAGGCCTGCGACATCAGTGCCACCTGTTCAACTGGCCCACGTTCATCTCCACCTGAGCCCGACACCGATGCAGATGGCAGAGACCCAGTGGTGGGTAGGTTACCAGTTTCAACCATATTTCAACCATACTTTGAGCTGACTATTTCAACTATTCAGGTCAGGCGCCAGGATGAAGTAACTGAGGAGTCACTTCATCCAAAAAACTGCGAAGGGCAATTTTTTCATAAAATAAAATTAAATGATTAACCACATGGCTAAATAACAACAACATAAGGGCTTGTGTCCATATAGCATTTTTTTCTGGCAGAAAAGTGATGGCAGGGCGCCGAGAGGTACTGGGATGAAGCGCTTCAAGTTCATCCCAGCGCCCAGGGCTTGTGTCCTGTCCATATACCGTCTAGAAAAACAGTATATGGACAGGACACAAGCCCTAAGGCTACTATTTCAAAATCAAAGAATACATTTATTAATCAGACCACTCACATAATAAGGTCTGCCTGTCTGTTCATATCCTGTTTAAGCCTTAAAAGCTGAGTAAATCCATGGACATAGGTAGGCTACTTCATGGTATAGTATTTAAATTTAATAACAACTTGGTATGTTTTTCTATAGTTGTGTCCTTAAACTCTATGTTACATGGCTTGTTTTAAGTGTATATTAACATTTTACTAACCCATAAATGCATCTTTTAACATTTTATCAAGATCAACATAATGATTATCTGTTTATTGCCGCTCCACATGTTTGCATGTATGAAAAGATGGTTGTGGTCAGTAGTGCTGGCTGTGTTTTGTTGCTTCGTGTTGCTTCCACGGCTATAGGTGCCAAAATGGTGTTTGTTATTGCTGTATTATTGCACTGATGCTTTGCTGTTTTCTGTTGCTCTGCATGGCTTGTGTTCTGAATCATAGAACTATATTGGTGGACATGGGGCAGTATGTGCTTGCATATGGCATTGAGCTACACATGCTGGGTTAATGCATTGATATTGTTGCTGCTGGCCCAGGAAAGTATTGTTGCAATCATGTGGTGTAAATCCTGTATGATAGAAGATATCTACAGGTGGTAAATCCTGTATAAGCTACAGGTGTTTCCAACAGATAGTAACCTATGCTGAAAACCTATAATTCAAAACCTGGACTGCGTGTGTGTGGAGAAGGGGGGAGAGGGGGGGACCTCCAAGATTTTGTGCCCAGGGGCCTCTGCATTCTTAATCCATGCCTGAGCACCGTGGATATCTGTACCACATCTCATGGCAATCCATCCAGTAGTTGTTGAGATATAGACTGAATTAAATCGGAGGACTGACCAACCAGTCAACACTGACATCCCTTAAACAGCTGTGCAGCTTTAAAGATTTTGTTTGGAGAAACTTTACAAGCTTAATCTTGTAAAACCCTGTAAAAAATTATATGATCGACTTAGGTTTCAGTATGAAAAAAGAAGGACCCTGTCATGTAAGAACTGTTGTCAGAAGTTATTGTCTGTACCTGCATGCATCACCACTGCCCAGTTCACGGTGTGCAGAGGAATGTTCAACATCTGCTAGCCTTCCTTACCCCTCATATAATTCTCACTCAGGACAGAGCAGTGATCACAGGCAACTCTGTTAGCGCTGCTGTCCCAAAGGAGGAATGCAAACACCCGAGAAACTCTTCCAAGAATCCCCAGTTGAGGACCTTTCTGGAATGTCCTAACGAGCCTTCTCCGCTGTGTTTACAGTTCCAGGCCGATGGCAACCCTGCAATCTGCCCTGCCAGCGTATCATTATCTGGCCTCCTCAGGGGACACGGAGAGAAGCAGAGAGAGTTAGAGGAGTTTTCTTCACCAGTGGTTTAGATGTTAGTCTTCATTGCTGACCATGTTATACAGAAAGAGACAGAGACAAGAGGCAACCACAGACAGTGACTTCATGAGTTTTAATAAATTGCAGCAAACCACTTCAAATTAGGGAGATGTCTAGACAAATAGCAAGATGCCGGGGAGCCGTCTTGTCACATTAATCTCATTTTGTTGTGGTTTCTCAGTGTGTTGGGTCATGGCTACTTGGTGAAAAAGAAAAGGCCTTCATTCATTGTAAAGCAGGGCAAAGTGATTATTGTTTTTGACTTCAGACCGGTGTCAGATTATAGATGGAGCATCACTCAAAGTAGGAAAGAAAACCAACCTTGACATTTTACTAAAAGTGGAAACATCATGTCAGAGAGAGAGAAGAGTATAAATGTTTCTTGGTCGAATGAGATAAAAGCATGTGACAGCTGTGTTGGTGGTGGTGGTGGTATGTGTGCGTGTGTGTGTGTGTGTGTGTGTGTGTGTGTGTGTGTGTGTGTGTGTGTGTGTGTGTGTGTGTGTGTGTGTGTGTGTTGGCAGTGTGTTCACCCCCAGCTAACAGTATGTTCTGATCTACCTCAGTGAGATCAGAAACACAAATAAGAACTCAGACCTTATTGACAACAGACCTCTCTTATGTAACACTGAAATGTTGGAACTGGACCATCTCAATAAATCCAAAAGTAAAAAGGAAACAGAGGTTACAATCTTAAAAATGCTGCGGTATCTATTTTCAAATACAGCTGGAAAGGTACAAAACATATTGTTATCAAATGGACTTTAAGTAAAATAAAAGTGTATAATATTCTAGTTTTGTTCAGAAAATCAGACGAGTAAATCTCATGAGGCCACATGTTGTGTCCTCATTGTACTGGATGTTACTTTGCATAATAATCTAGTTATCTCATCTCCCTTTGTTTCTTTGCTTGTTTTGTTTGTTTGTTTGTTTGTTTGTTCACATCTTCTTTTTTCAGTGGCGAAAGAAGTAGTCAGAGCCATACTCAAGTGAAAGTGGCAGTACCACAATGTAGAAATACTCTGTTACAAGTAAGAGCCATACATACAAACCCTTAATTAGTGAAAGTACAAAAGCATTATCTGCAAAATATATCAAAAGTAACAATACATCATATTTTATAAATTGATTGTGTGTTTTCTAATCTATGATGAATTTGTGAATTGATTTGCAAAGTAACCACTATATAGATAAATGTAGTGAGGTAAAAAGCACAATATTTCTCTCTGTGTAGTGAAGTGTACATAGAAATGTAATGATGGAGAAGTGCAAAGTAGCATAAAGTACTGTAGAAATACTTAAGTGATGTATAAGTACCTCAAATTTGTACTAGGTAGATGTACTTAGTTCCACCACTACCCATTAGCTCATTAGTGTTAGTACAGCTCTATGTAGTACTTTCACCTCTGAGAGACTATAAAACATCAATAAACCAACCTACATAACATATAACCACAATTTTGTATAAATTTCTTTCTTGCAGTAAGAAAAACAATGTCACACTTGCTTAGTTGCTTACTGTTCTCTGTACATATGGGCAATAAAAAGATGCCTGCTGTATAAAATATATTTTGTGTGACTGAACAGAATAATTGGTGTTATAGAATAAATCCAGGGTTTTAATTATGATGATATGATATGTGTTTATATGTATTATTTTATCAGATATGGTAGTGAACAGAAGTTCGAAGGACACTCAACTGATTTAATCCCAGTAAAAGATTATTTTAACCCTCAAATCTTCAACCATGAAGAAGAATAAAAGAATCTCACTCACACTCATTCACTTTCAAATGACTTTCATCGGATAAAACTCATATGGACAACAGACCACATATATGTAAAATCAACAATCAGCAGCCCTACTATCCATACAAGTTAAAGTCTTCATCCAATCAAAAACAAAATCATCTCACTGAGGTCTTCAAACTGTAAACTTTAGCACATTTACAAATGTCAAAATCATCTGACACAACAATTCAATATAGACGTATGAACTAAATATCATACAATAAATAGTAAAATCAGTGTCAAAGTAGCTAAATCTGATAATATTATGAAATATGATTTATTAGTTCAGGCGAAAAAAACAATGCAGTATAAGACTTTCTGGTATGCAAGAATTGTGTCAAACTTGTAACCAAAACCTCTAAAGAACATAATCCTTTGAGTAAACAAATAAACTCTAGTTACACTGAACACAACATGCAAAGTTTCTTTCAGTGCTTTAAACTCATATATGTGCTGCTTTTACTTAGTGGTTCAGACACTTTATGCTCTGAAACCTCATGCCAAGACAATGCGGGGCCAATTTCCTGCCCACAACAATAGCATAAAGAGAGAATGAGGACTGACTCGAAGTCGCAGAGGCTTCACCTCCTCAGATACCCCTCAGACCAGCCGTGGCCCAGCAGGAACACAGACTGGAAAGCTGCCCACGATTATGAAGTGCCAAAAAATGTGAAGAGCGGATGCCCAAAGCGTGGGAATTTCACCTATCATATTTTTCCAGTCATGGCAGGATGTGTGAGTGTGTGTGTGTGTGTGTTCAAGGAATTTCAACTTGTGATTTCACCCTGACGCAGAAAATGGGCTTTGTATTTAAAGTATGTGTCTCACTGTTATGATTTGGTTTAACTCTTCCTCACTCATTTACTAAACACGAAACTGTCATCTGAGAAACATTAAGGTCTCCCATAATAAACACAAAAATATTTATAATAGTTGTCAGCCTGATTAAACTGTGAGAAATTTACAGGGATAGAGACACACACTGAAAACATGACTCACAGTCTTCTTGAGTGTGTTGCATATTTGTTCATTTTCTCTATCAAAATTACCACATAAAATGCTGTTTATTTTAGTCTTTAAAGCAACATTAGGCCAAAAAAAGCCCCAACAAAAAACACAGCATGCTTTATACAGTACAATACTAATACTCTTGATAACTTATCTGACATTTCTGCTTCATTAGACATCACACAGGAATGCAGTGTAGCAGGAAATCAGATATGTGTGATTAGTGAGAAAATATGATGCAACAGAGGTGATGACCAAGAATCAAGCCTACACAACACTATAATATCCAGCACACTTTGCAGTATACATGGCAAACATCTATAAACACAATATTTTGAACTCTTTGTACGCCTTTTGAAGACTGTAAACCAGTGTACAGAATACCAGCTAGCAGAAAAAGAGCCATGTTCAGTGTTGTTGGTCTGTGTCAGTGGTGGAGGAAGTGTCAGGAACTTCTACTCCAGTAAAAGTAAGAGTTCAACAGTGTAGAATATACCCTTACAAGTCATTTTAGAGGTAGAAGTACAGAAATCAGAGGAGCAAAAAGTACTAAAAGTATCAAAAGTACTTATTGACAGCAGGTTCTGTATGATATTGGATTAGTATCACTGATGTATCAGCATGTAAGCAGCTTTAATGTTGCATCTGCATGGTTAAGGTGATTCGTTTAAATCTATATTTTAATCAGTAACAATACATCAAGAAGCATGATACAATGTAGTGAAGTAGAAGGATAAAGTAGCATAAAATTGGGATTCTCACACAGTAAGTTAAAACTGTAATTAAGTACATAAACGGTTACTTTCCAACACTGGTTTGTTTAAAAACCACTTACATTAAACACATTTTCCTCATGCTCTTTATATAATGTATTTGTGTTGGAAATAGTTGTGGCAAATGCCTTTTGTTCTGACGAAATGTGGGTAATTCCCACTTCTCTGCAAACACAAACACTGTTTTGTTAAACTTCCTCTTATCATAATGTGATGGTTACTTGTCTGTATAACTGACACTTTAACTGCATCACTCTCAGATTAGTGCCATCTAGTGGAGAGAAGTCATCTACCCGTTTTAAAAAGAGGAAGTTCTTGGGATATTTTATCAGTTTTTCCATGTGGTTCCTGGTGTGGTATGTAACTACAAATAGGTGAAAGCTGAATGACGGCAAAGTAGGAGTCATGATAGAAACAAACACAATAAAAGAAACAATGTACACAGCTTTTTAAAATGCAAATATCCACTCAGCTGGAATGGAAAAAATCATTAAGAATGCTTCTTGAACACAAATTGAGAGTGCAACAGTGCTAACATGTTGTCAAGTTGCACACTTTGACAGTACTTTATGATTTGTTTGATTGTTTTTTCTCCCTCATACCTATAGAAAAGTGTCCAAGCGAACGTTTTGTCTTTCTGTCAGGGATGTTGCTTCCTCTGCAAGGATACAGAGCCCTCAAGTATGCAGGATGTTTCATGAGCCATTTAGAAAGTGGATTCATAAATAAACACACACACACAGAGACACACACACACACACAGACAGACACACACACACACACACACACACACACACACACACACACACACATGCACGGATACACACTCTGGAGCGAACATGTTTCACATCCTCTGTTTTGGGCCTGTAGGAGCAGGGAGCCATGGCAACCAAATACCGAGGGGAGAAAAATCTGTGTGCTGCCTGGCGGAGCTCCATCCCTCTGGCAGTCATGCTAAAACTCCTGAATCCCATGACAAAAACAACATTCCACATCTAAGTGATAGTCTTCAAGGAATTCCTGTTAAACAGAGGCATTTCTCAGTGTGCATACCTCATCGTATTGAAACCATCTGCGCTAACGTGTGAATGTGAATTCTTCACCAGATCTGCACAGAGAGAGACAACGAGAAAACTGTCTTCATGTACACATGTGGAAGTTTGCATCGTCTCTATTATATCACTCAACATATGTGCATGTGTGTGTTTATTTGCCATGAATGAAACACTGATCTTGTCCAACATTCATGTGTTTATGGCGGGTTTACAGCCAAACTCTGCTCTGATCTGAGCTGTTAACCAGATAGTCTTACTTCGCTTTCCCTGAAGGTATAAACACATTCACACACACATAAAAACACATTAATCTCCATGTCTTGTACAATATGGCCCCAAAACACAAGTTTTCCTCTTTTAAAACAGGTGATTAGTGTGAGTATAAGTGACAGAAAAACCTGGAGTTGTTTCACCTTTGTAATGTCCTTTGTTATGTAAAGGCAGCCTCATAAAAAGTAGGCACAAGCATTACAGCAAGGCTGGATTACCAACTGGGCAAAGTGGGCAGTTGCCCCAAGGCCACAGACCCTCACAGGCGCCAAAATCCCCAAGTTCACTGCATTAGTTGGTTCTGATTAATTGCAAATTTGTACCATAGTATGATATCAACTGTGTCTTGTAGAGGGCATGGTGTCAGAATGTCAATTTATTATTTTAGTTTATACATTGCTCACATGGTGCATATTCTTCAATAAAATTGTGTTTTATAACAAACTAACACAAATTTAGTAGCCTATTATTCCAACACAGGAGTGCTGGTTGCACTGGACTCAATAGGAACTGAGAGGCGACATACACGCCGCACAGAGGGCAGGAGGTTTAGTCCATAACATGTCAATCAGGCATGCATTACAGTACAATTTACACTGCTTGATATAATCAAAAAACATAGTTTTTTTTTTATTTGGAGATACTGAGGTATGTGCACCCTAAACTGCTCCTGTGTGCTGCTAGAAATGCAGCTAAGAAACTGGAAGAAGTAGTGAACATTTTATATTACTCATGTATGCATGAGTTCACTCATTTCAATTCAAACCAATCCAAGTTTTGCTTTTTGTGCCACAAAGGTATATTTTAGTGTAAAAGCCTCTGTGACAAAATGGAGACTGTGAATATTGACTTCTTGACTTCCTTGTTTGTACATGAACTGACAACCACCTCAGTACTCTTTATTTGAAAGCTGTTGTTTGAAAATGAGAAATAGTTGCACTCAAAATACAAAAATATTAATACACATAATAAAAAGTCTCATCTAAAATCAACCACTAGATGGTTACTTCAGGTTAAGCAGAAAACAAGCAAACAATCCCCACTAGAATCACTTTAATTAGCTCTGTTCATTTCATCAGTGTCACTTTACAATATTACTTCATGCATGAATGCGGGCACCATCTTCAATCACTGGTAGCATCCTTGAGAGTCTGGAAGAGGCCGAGAGATGTTGTGGAAGGCCCACTGCAAGATGCCATCGATGGAGGCCTGCTAAGGAACAAAGAACAGAAAAAAAAAAATCACACATGCACGCACACAGTTGACACAAAAGGCCGAGCCCTTGGTGACATCATTTGGTAAACATGCGTGTGATGTCATGTACAACAATGATATCATATAACAACAATCTTTAGTAGTTTATTACTGCAGTTATCAAGTGATCTGAGATTATGTATTCAATTTTGGAGAGAATCTTCATTTTTTTGGCTATTCTGTCAGGACACTAACATTTCCTCTGTGTAAATTCAGCAGAAGTCAACTGAAAAGTGCAGCCCAGTAATAAGTAGAAGTAATATTTCTATCTTACTTCATGTTATGTATTTAACATTTGCAAATGAAAGTATAAAGATCCTTATAATCATAAATGTCCACCTCGTTGAGAGTTTCTCGTTCTTTGACGGCAAAATCCTTTTCACAACCAGTACCAACGTGCTGTGAAACACACATAGCACATACAAAATAAATACAAACATACACTACAATACGGTGAAGTTAAACATCACTTGCAGAAAAGACAAACTAGACTGCATCACAAAAAATAACACAATGACATATCGCCCCCCATCACTTGTTTTGTCCTCTACGCTGCATTTCACCATGACAACTCATCTCGATCTATGTGATAAGAAGTGCAGTCATCTTGTGTCCGACATGCTTCATTTAGATCACATTGACATCTGCGGTATGTAACTGAGCCCCACTCACATCTCCCAGGATGGAGTCCAGGTCATCTTTATGGAAGATGGGCTCAGCGATGGAGGAGCTCTGTTCGTGACTGTGTGTGTTTTGAACCACCGGGGCGAGCTGAAAGAACACACACACACACACACACACACAAACAAACACACACAGGAGATGTAAAAACTCAATCATATACACATAATCTATTCAAATTTGTTGTGTGCACATGTGCAGACACACCTGTAAACCTCTGGATTCAGCCTCCTTCTCTGCAGAGCCTCCCCAGGGCCTGGAGCAGGACCAGCAGATGGATCTCCCTCTAGCAAACAGGAACACTGTGAGTGAGTCTTTTCTGTGGTGTATAATGTTACAGTCAATCAATATCTGATCCCCAAACACTTTTACAGATTACAGAGGAAGAGATGCAGACCCTTAGAGAGACAAACCTAAATTAATTATTCTTGCTGTGGGATGTAGCATTTTATATCATGTGACACCTATAAAACATTGAAAAAACAGCAAACATTTGACGTAATGATTTCTAATAAAATGAATTATTGTACAGAAGCATGCAGGAATAAGGTTGAATAAATGGTGCAACAATAGATGGAGCTTTCATTTGTCGTCTGTATCTCTGGTAACATTTGGTAAAAGTCATTGATCCTCATTTACAATATACATTATACTGCATACCCTGCTGCAGGCGGTCCATTTAAAGTCCATTAGGCACCATTAGCTGGATAATGGTCGTCGTAAGCACACACCCTTAGTGCACATTGTTGATCAATACTAACATCAAGAGCAATCCACAGGAAGTTCTTTGCCAGGAGGGAAGTACGTTCACATTTTGTGATGTATAGACATTGAGGCTAAAATTAGGGTTTGAGATAAGTAGATGTCTTACTTGGAGAAGTGGCAGTGTACATGGTAGCACTTCAAACACTGGAGGCAGTGAGTCAGGTCTACTCCTCCAAGGTGACAAACAGCACATACCTCCCTCACGCTGACCAGCTCTCCACCTGAGCACTGGCAACACGTTTTATACATTTTAGCAGACAAAACAATAAAAAAAAAAGAGTAGAAATAACTGAGGGAGAGGATGTCATTCAAACAGAATTGATGGCAAAATGAAGTCTACCTGGTTTCTGCCACTGGTGAGAGAAGAGGACGACAGTGAGGAGAAGAAGGAGACGTCTATGATGGAGTTACTGGAGCTCGTGTTTGTCTGCTGAGGCTGAGGAATGAGTGGCTGTCATATAAAATATTATAATTATGGTCAATATTAAAACTTGTAGAGCATCAATGTCATCTAAGACCCTACAGAAGTTATACAGAAGGCAGGACTGATGAAATTTTATTGCACAACCGTGAAACATCAGCCATCATTTATACTGAAAACATGACAATTACTGGAAATGCGAGGGGTTTTTCAGGAAGCAGATGATCCATAGACACTCATTAAGTCATGAATCAATCACTATGATCAAAATACCAATTATAATCTAACAATACATTTATTAAAAAAGATTTGTCAATATGTTCAGTCTATTAAAATGTTCTTACTATTGATTTTCCTCCAGATACTTACTTGTAAAGGCTGTTGGGCTCTCTCTTTTTTCACTACGTTGCCACGGCACCACTCACACTGCCATGAGCCACTGCAGATTAAAAAAACTTCATGTGACATTGAAGCTTTTTTTCAGAGCAAGAGGTGAAAAAAGACACCCTTAAACCCACAAACTGTAATATATTGAGACAGATACAATGCAGATAGATAGATAGATAGATAGATAGATAGATAGATAGATAGATAGATAGATAGATAGATAGATAGATAGATCTTTGGATTTGGCACCTTGGTATAGATATGAGTGGAGGGTCCAGGCAGGTCAGATGAAAAGCTTGAGGACAACCATCACAACATATCAACTCCCCTCCATCCTTACACACCGCACACTCGTCATCATTATAGTGAACCTACACACACACACACACACACACACACACACACATACATATACAGTACATATGATATACGAAAACAAATACACAAAGTCAGACATAAGCTATGTGACTATGGTTAGGATTGAGTGGATGCTGGGACCTCTACCTCTGTGTTTGTCTCCCCCTTGTGGCGAAATGTGGTCCTGGCAGCTTTGGGTGCTCCATTCATGTCTTCTGATGTACCACATGAATAAACCTCCCCTCCAACTTTAATGCACTTTCTGGTATCCCCTGAAGAATGACAAAGATTTTTAAAGGAATTTGCATGAAGAGTAATCGCTATTATACCCGAATATTCAGTGCTGAGAAAAAAAATGTCAATACAGTGGCACTTCTCAGGTCTGTTTTTGGCCAAATTTAACAATTTAACAAAGAAATACAGCTTGTTTTTTCTCAGTTAGTGTTTCAATAGTGTTTAATTAAAAAAAATCATATTCAGTTTTATCAAAGTTTGTGACCACAGACTCAGGAATGCAGATATTAAGCCAGTGGCTTACCATCTGATCCAAACACCTGCTTGATATGGATCTTCTCTCTGGATTCATGGCTGACTGGCGGCTCACTGGAGGATGACAGGGTGACTCCTCGCTGGACTGAGGAAGAAATTGCCGCACCTGAGGCAGAATTTTGGTTCGATTTGTAATTACTATTTCCAGATGGTAACTGCAGGGCTGGAGCTTCACTCTTCACTCTGTACAGCTTCACTTTACTTCCTGGAGGAAACACAGAAAAAAACAATTTACTGTCTTCTTTTTCTACAGATGGTCAGGCTACTTGTTCATGAATGGACAACCACATGCTTGTAAAAGTAATTGTTGCACTGCCTCCAATAGAAATAGTTAAAAAGTTTAATTTCATTCTCATTGGCCACCAGGAAGTGAAATTTGATTTTCTTTTTTCTTTCTTTTCTTTCTGTTTTTTAATCTATATTGTTGGAAAGCAGAGTCAAAGCAGATGTATTATGAGAGAAAACCTGGTCCGTCACTTGTCTTGGCATGATACTGCGTATGTTGATCATTGGAGTTTGTCCCTCTGTCCTCGTGGCTCCTCTTCTTGCTGTGAGGTGTTTTGTGACCTCCGGAGGATTTCTTCTCACTTCGGGAACCTGCAGCATCCCTTTCTATCAGCAATGATACATAATAATAAAGATTCAACTTAACATACAAATTATTCTGAATGTCCTAAATAGTTGTAGATGGATTAGTCTGCATTTGGGCACAACCATGGAGTTAAGGTTTTACTGCTGAAAAGCTGAAGCTAAAAAAAGATCTATCTAAACAAGGCTGACAGAAGGAAGATGGAGCAAAAACTTGTAAAAGCTTGTTTCTTTTCCCAACCAAATTACAGACTGCTTGAAACAATTTGAATTAAATATTCATGATTGTTCAGAAAAGTAACATATTTAAAGTAACAGAAATTGTTTGTATTGTATTGTCCGTTCTTGAGCTTATCTCACAGTAAACTCATGTGTCAAGTTTGGGTTCACTTGACTTTAGAAGCAGGTTTGTTTTGGTCGATTTGGTTGAAAAAAAGGGAATATGTGCAGTAAACTACTCAAAGTTTTGAGTAAAGTTCTGCTATATACGGTTCAGTCAATGATTAAACAGAAAGACATTTAAAAGTTTGACAGATATTTTGATGAAACGTCCTTGAACATCACATACTAGAACGCAGGTTAGTGAGCAGCGTCTGCAGCTTGGGGTAGCTGTCCAGGTTGTAGTCTTTGGTCAAGTTGCTCCAGAAGGCCTGCACGGTGGATCTGCTCTGTTCCAAGACCCAGGACAGGAGGGAGTACATGGCCTTGTGGATCCCTTCTCTGCCCTCCTTCTCCCGAGTGTCCTACAGATCCACACAAACAGAAAGAGGTTTATAACTCATATAAAAATCCAAATAAAACCATGTTGTGCATATCAGGGTTATACTGAGATGAGCAAACTGCCTTCAGTTGGCACAGTTCTTGATAATAAAAATATACATTTCTTTGAGGGCTACAAAGGATTAATGAAGGAAGCTGATCATACTAAAAAGATTTCATTGCCTCAATGTTTTGTATGGATGCTTGTAAAGAAAAATGAGAAATCAGTAAAACTATTTTCATACAGTAACTTAAACTGATCAAACACGAAGTTCTTACTTCAGTTGAGATTTCCAAAGTGTTTCTGTGACTCACCTTGAGCAGTTGCTCAGTGATGATGTTTTTGTCTGCCAAACCATAGACAAGAGGGAAAGGGTCGTCTACAGCCATCGCAATGTCGGTACGTAACTCCTTCAACAGGGAGCGAAGGTTTGTGTCTCTAAAAGCCTCCACTCTGGACATGATCCACTTTGAGAGTAAATGAGATCCAAAAAGACGAGGACCTGAGATCATACAAGTGGTATTTTGGACGGAAGAGGTGTGTCCTTCACAAAGAAGGAAATATTGTACAGGTGCATCATTTTATATTGACTGGGTATGTGGGATATCTTGAGTCATTTGTGTGTAAAAAATCTTGTTTCACATGATCCAGTGATTCCGCTTTTAACGGAAGCACACCAACACATTCACATTCACACAAAGTCATACTAAAAGTGGAGTTCAGCTGTGATGCTAATAATTTTCACTGGCTTGTAGCTACACACAGTGAAGGTTTCACACTTGAGGAAACCCAAGCGAGGCCACCACAACACCTCTTGTCTCTGTGGAGTTCATCTGTCCAGTATTAACTGCCTCTGTCCGTCTGTTGACCCCTGGGGGGATCAAATGACGTGGTGTCTGTCCAGGGGAATACCTGTCCTCTTACATCAGGAGAGCTGAGTGTAAGCGAACTGACACGCAGCGTCACAGTGACAGTTTTTTTCTTAAAAGGTTCTTTCCAACTCAACTTCCCCTTACCTATCAGGTTTTCAGACACTGACTCACCACAGGGAGCTCACAGGATTGGTGTGATAATTACAACTTTACAATAGAAAAGAGGAAATTAACACAGTAAACAATTGATTGATTGAATGACTGCGATGCTCTCAGGAACTGAGAATTGCTGTAACTGTATCACTTTTTTCTAATTAAGTAAAGGGTTCAATGAGGAACCACAGAGTTCCCAAATCAAAGAATATTTTGCCTCAAAATGGCTCAATGTTAGATTTGTACAGAACATAGACCCTTTTATGTTCCTATGCTTTTTGACTTATAACTTCTGGAGAGATGAGCTACAGTGCAGTGCCTCTGCATTCCCATTTTATGCCAACCTCGGTTGTTAGCACTCTTTTTGATTTAGATATCTGTCTTGCATTTTAATAGAATAGTTTTGGGAAATATGCTTATTAGCTTTCTTGCCAAGAGTTAGACAAGACGATGGATACCACTCTAATTAATGTCTGTCCATTCAACACTGAGCCAGGAGATGGTTAGCTTAGTTTAACACAAACACTGAAGAAAATCTGCCTACCAGCACCTTTAAAGCTCACTAATTAAAAAGTTATATCTTATCTGTTTAATCTATATAAAAGCCAGAGTTTAAAAACAAGTTGTGGTTTTACAAGAGTTATGCACAGACTGTTTCTATTTCTTGGTTGTGAGACTTTTTAGCAACCAACTGAGACTGCAGGATTTTGGACAGACATTAATTCTTGGCAAGAAAGTGAAAATCCAAAATATTTAACTATTCCTTTAACCATTTTTTTTAGCCTGAGCATTTCAACATATAGTATTATATGTGTGTGAAACACATTATGCTCTAGTGTTGGTTAGATGTCTGTAAAATGTATGCCTCATTGATCTAATTGATAACACTGATCGACACCTTGGTGGATCACAAAGCAGCATAATATGGGGAACAACTCCATGCGTATGCCTTCTCTTAGGTTTTAGGAAATATATTTAAGCAGCTTGGCCAATGAATAATGAACCAAAATTAAATTTTAAATATTAGCAGTTATGTTACTTTCCAGTATTTTATATTTGAATACAAAAGAACGTGTTCTGCTTGTAATTCACAAAAAGAGCAAGGACAACTTTAGTTGTTTTTTGGAACAGATGGAATATTTTTATCCAGATGGTTAGAAGAAGAAATCCGTCAGAACAGCGGTGAATGTTGTTCAGTGAACCTGCTGGGTTTTTCAAAAATTAATGAGCTTTTTTTTTTTTCAGAAAATTGCTTAACTCTGTGACTCAGGTATAATTCTAATTCATGAGAGGCACAAACTGGAGCTAACCAAAACCTTTTTCTGTTTCAGTTTCTCGGTTTTTAAATGCTACAGGGATGTAAACCTTTGTATGAGGAGTAACATTCTTTATATTAAACCAGTAAAACCAGAGATAAAATGCAAGATAGCATTAAATAGAGTAGACCATTTTGCTACCAGGTAAATGTTGATGGTTAGGAGAGTGAAGCCCTTTAATCTGTAATTTATTAATCATTAAACATTATTACATTATTCATACTGGTGAACAAGGACCACTTCTACAGAGGGACGTTCACAACATACATATTACATATTATATACAGTGCAGTGCATTACAGTGGATCGTTATATGTGTATTACCGGGATGGAGGGATGGGAACATTGGAGGCAGAGAGGGAGAGAGGGAGAGAAGGAGAGGGGGGGAGAAGGAGAGGAGTGGTTGGAAGGAGGGGGAGTTGTGAGAGTAAGTTGTCTTTTTATTACTTCTTTTTTTTTAACCACAGTACAGTTTGTTCTATAAAAGTTAAACCCATAGAGAGAGAGAGTGCCACATTTTCACAGCTACTGTTAGGTGAACCTACTGGAAGTTGAACCTTGTGGGAATATCAAATGAGATAACGTTCGTCATGAGATGCTATAGAGAGATGCTATAAAACATTCTAAGATAGTCAACCTCCTTCCAGAGCGGGAAGACCCTGGAGGGCAGGCCAAAGGTCAAAGGTCAAAGATCAGATCAGCGTGCATGCGTGCTGCAGACATTCAAACATGGTTCGGCCATTTAGAAAAATGGCTGACCACCCCACACTATTTCTCCTTCTATGTTTAGGCATCGTTTTTGGTGCTTTCCCTTTTTATATATAAAAAATACAAAACATAACAGCGAAAAGAACTCCGTTGGTTGTCCCATTTTTCTCCCTTTTTCATTTTTCCAAAACTGTTTTTTGTTCGTTTTCGTTTCGACGTTTGTTTGTTTTTTGTTTTTTTTTTGGTTCTTCCCTTCTCTCCTCCAGTCAGTTACATATTGACAAAGTATACAATATTTTACAACTGAACAAGACTGAAAGATAACATTTGATTTGTCCAATCAGATACAAGGCCCGGATGCTATATCCAATTAGAGAAGTCAACTGGAAGCTAACCAGTAGTAAGCAACACAACAAGCCTATGGTGTGAAGGGAGCTGTCCAATCGCAGCTCTGCATTAACATGAGCACCCGCCTTCGGGGACAGTCGGCTCTGCTGGTTTGTCGAGCTTGATGTCAATCACTGGGAGTTGTTCGGTTAAGGAAGAAGGTAAATATTATGATCTGACTATTCTACAAAACATAAATCTCATTTCATATTTTTGCGTCAATTAATTCACCTTTATCAATAAATTATTAAACATGCTCTATCACACATTCTCAGCATGTGTCACTTCCCAGACAACCACTATGTGGTGCTGCACCAGTACATCCACACAACCATCCTGGCTTGGTGCATTTCTTCTCTATTAAGCAAAAAAGATTAATTGGCTGATGCCTGAGTAGACAGTCAGTAGGCTGGGCTGTCTGTTTGTACTAGTGCCAACAACCACTAAGAGATTAAAAATAAGCTGCCTATTTCTCGTCTGTTTGGCTCTCGGCACAGTGAGTCACAGCGGCTGTAAAGGATACTGCCTTCAGGATTTGCATCGTCCAAGCTTTCCATTCCAGGAAGGGCTGCTGCAACCCGACGAAACAGCTAGAAGATGAGAAGAGAGGAGGGAGAGGACAGCAAGAGTAAAAAATGCAAAATATGTATTTCATATGTCCTGTATAGACTACAGAATATCATGTGTGTTTTATGTACACAGTAAATTGTTTTATCTATGATGGGTGTAATTTTGTATCATGTGATCTCCTAATTGCAGGTGGAGCTGTCATTTTTTTTGCATGTTCATGTTTGCCTGATGCAGACTTTGAATGTCGTAATGTTGCATCATTAAATTTTTGAGCAGTGAAGGAAGAATTCAGATACTTTACTTATGTAAAAGTAGCAATACTACCAAGTAAAAGTATGACAGTGTTATCTACAAAATGTATTTAAAGTATCAAAGGTAAAAGTATGCAATGCAGGAAAATGTTTTACACAATTATTTATTAGATTATTTGATTATTATAATGTGTAAGTAGCACTTTACAGTTGGAATAGGTAGAGGTGCCACTAATTTTAACTATTTTATTTTAACTATCTGTAACAAATCATCATTTTGAATGTAAAATCTCCATCTGTGAAATAAATAATAACTTAAGCTGTCAGATAAATGTAGTGGAGTAAACAGTACAATATTCCCTCTGAATTGTAATGGAATATAAGTAGTAATATAATGTGGAATTACATGGAAATACTTATGTAAAGTACAAGTACCTCCAATTTTTACTTAAGTGCAGTATTTGAGTAACTGTGATTAGTTACAAGACGCCCCTGCAGCCTGCAGTTAGGACGTATACTACATTACCATAATTGCAATGTCAGAGCTTTGACTGATGCCAAATGAGGCAAAAAACGCCAAAAAAAATCTTAAAAATGTACTTAGTCATTTTCCAGCTCTGCACTTTGTCAGCATGCAATGTTGAGTCCTTTTTATGCAACTTTTGTTCTACACATGTACCTAACTTGGGTTGGATGTGATCACTGTTACACATATTTAGAGATAGAAATTTTATTGATTCACTTTGGTCGCTCAATCACCTTGGAGAAACACAAAAATGTCAGAGAATCTGAGAGCAACTGAAGCCCACAATGCCGTGAAATATGGTGAAACTGCAGGAATCACCTGTTTGACATTGCAGCCTGTCTTGGCACTGGTCTCGATGAACATGACGTTCAGTTCTTTGGCTCTCTGCTCTCCTTCCTCGATCGTGATTTGCCTACAGGAAAATTGAGCCAGACTCAGCATCTCGACATTAAAAATGCTAATTTATTCTAGACTGACTTGTTTCATTTACTGTAACAAGACCACATTAACTGTAGCTATATCTTACAGTCAGCTATAAACTATGTCTATGCACCGTATGTCTATACATTCTCACCTTTTCTCCTCCAGATCTGTCTTGTTACCGACTAGCATGATTATGACATCACTTCCTCTCTCTGTCCTGACATCATCAATCCATTTGCAGGTCTGCTGGAAGGAGTTCACATCTGCAGAGGCCAGACATTAACTTTATATCCAGTGTTTTCTTTTAACCATTTTGTGCCTCTTTACTGCACTTTTACTGTATTTTAGGCAGAAAACTGGTAAACAGATCAACACAGCACATACATGGATACATAGATACAATACATTCATGCATATACAAGCAGGTTTCTGCTCACTTGTAATGTCGTAGACGACCACAGCTACTGTAGAGTCTCGTATGTAACTAGGAATGAGGCTCCTGAAACGCTCCTGTCCTGCAGTATCCCACAGCTGCAGCCTTACCTGCATTTGTGCACAAAAACACACACCTTCACCATCTGTTTCAATATCGTACTACACACTCACACACACATACATACGGATGTAAGGCCCTGTAAACACACTACCAGAAGGATAAGCCAGTATCAGCTTGTGTGCAGGCTGGCAGAGAGAGAGTATAATATCCTGACAAAGAAATAGTATTAATACTAGCTAAAGTAGATGATCCAGGGAAAGGCTATGACTTCTTAGGGCTAGAAAAGCCAGAGCACCAAGCTATTACTAGCAGAAATAACCTTTGGATAATCATGTTAGGCTGTGAAGAGAGCAGTAATTAAGCAAATCAAATCAAGGATTAGTCAAAACAGGGTTGAAATTGGGACATTCCTTACTCAGGATTTTGACTAGCAAAAAAGACACAAGTATACTATAATTCATCTCTACATGTGAATCTACATGAGGATTTTAAATGACAATCAAGGCTCCCTACTGTTCGGTCTTCCAGGTACATTGTCTTTGATAGGAAGTCAATTCCAATGGTCGCCTGTGGTAGAGAAACAATAAAAGAGGGGAAAAAAATAATCAGTAGAGTCCAGACCTTAAAAGCTAAATGTCTCTCTGCACCATCAGTTGTTACCATCAGTGTTTAAGAGATGAAAAATTTAAAAAGCTGTTAAGAAAAAAAAAAGGCAATAAGCACAGAAATTGAATCAGACTGAAAAACTAATTTCATTTGTATTGCCCTCAGGGCTCAGTCAGTCAGACTCGTTACCTAACTACTGCGAAAGGCAAGAGAAAGAATAATATATATTCTCTATTTAAGATCCTAATATCACTATACTAACATCTTCTTTTGCGCTGACAACATTCGAATTAGGACATCATTTATGCAAACGTGTTTTACATGGACCCTGACTGTAATTTTTGGCCCAAAAACACTCATTGTAACATTATTCAGTTGTTAATCAGTCACTATTATACCATAGAAGGCTTAACATGTTGTACAGTGTGATTAATCTCATTATTCCTTTTATTCAGACATTGGAGACAGTCGAGTTTTAATAAAATATGGCTTCAATCAAGGACAAGTGGTAATAGAGACTCCCCCATTGCTTCTCAAGCACATTTATTGAATATATTTGTATTCATACATTACATTATTCTAAATATCTTTATGTCTTCTGATTTTTTTGGGTTCTGGATCTGGTCTGAGTCTCACCTGATATGTGTTGTCGAAACTGTCATACATGAATCTAGTGATGAGAGATGTTTTCCCCACTGGAACAGAGCACACAGATGTTGATTAATTAGTTTTAGTTCAGATTGTTAGACAATCTCCAAACACACAAATAAACAATCATATGTTAATTCAACATAATGATACGGTATATACATATGTGTCACAGAATGACAGTAAAGAACAGACAAGATCATGCTATCCAACATTCGTCCACTGCTGCTGTAAACATCACTATCAAACTGATCAAAAATCAAATCAAAATCAAAAAGATGAAGGAAAATATCAATATGAAGATCTAAAAATCCACAGTGATGTCTTCAAATGTCTTGTTTCATCTAAAAAAAACACCCAAATCCCAAAAGATATTTAAATGATACAAATGATACAAAAGAAAAGCAAATCATCTCCTGAAATCAGTGAATTTTGAGTTCTGGTTGATTTAAACAAATGAATCATTTCAGTCATTAAATGTGTTATTGATCAAGTAATCAATCCTCCTTTATTCTTGGGAGCATGAGTAAGAAAAATGCTCTCACTGCACAACTGAGAAAACAGAGGTCTGGTCCAAAAATGATCCATTATTCAGCAAGACAGACATAAAATACATGATGATTTGAGATATTCAGCAGTTTTCAATAAGCCGGATTGGTGACTTCTCAGAGTATCAAGGTGAGTCTACAGCAGCAAGCCCCATTTTTTATTTACTTCCCACCCAGCACCATCTTTAGCACCATTTTATATCAGATCTACAACACAGGTGAGGACAGGACTTGTGAGGACAGACAGGCCCCGAGCTCTCGTGCAGACAGCAGTAGTTCTGAAGCCAGCGATGGGCAGTGGCCACCAACAGGCCTCGATTCAGCACCATGGACAGCAACATTGCAGTACAGGCCACACAAACACACACAGGGAGGCTTTCACTGAGCCAACACACAGCCTTCTCACAAACACACACACACACACACACACACACACACTCACACACGCACGCACACACAAGCATCACAATGTAAGACACAAGCACCAGTTTGTCACATTAGACCCTAATTATGTGCATTCTGCTCTTTGCGGTTGTATTTTACGGGATATGGGATCCTCTGCTGCCACTCTGGATGTCTGATGTCTGAACACGTATTCAGGCTGCTTTACAGCGCTAAACCATTATCGATCAGCACCTCCTGAATTTGTGCCATCACATCAAACCACAAACACAGCCATTCCCACAAAGAATAGATGGATTATTGAATATATAGTATAATGTTATGGCGCTGTCAAGACGTTTTTATTTGATTATTTATGGGACCGAACCGGAGACTGCGAGGTTCAGAAATGCTACAGACATCGCCAGCCTAGGGTGTGTCCCGAACTGACACATGGGGGACTGTTTATTATCTTCTCTCACGAAAAAAAGAGAAAACGAGTGGTGGAAAAAAGACAAGAGACACTGTCATGTAATGAAATAAAGGATTGTTCGTGTCAGAAATGAGCGATGTAAGTGTTATAAACGCGTTTTCTGAGGGCAGGCTGAGCATTATTTGTCGGTCACTGCAGCACATCAAAACATCCGAATTCATATCGCCTGCTATGATGCGAATTATGGCAATATGCGATAAAAGGATATGTGTTACAATGAGCATTCATTTTTGATTGATCATAATGGTCATTATGTTTAATCCGAGGGTGCAATTTATATATATGCGGGGTTTTTTTTCCTTTTCTGTTTTTTTTCTCCCTCGGTTAATCAAATTTTCAGCCACAGATTGTGCCAAGAGCTACGTGGGCGTCAAATAACCCAAAGCCAGCCAGCACATCCTCTGGATTCAGTTGAAACTTTCAAAATCAACAAAGATTACATACATGGCCTTCAACATATACGCATGTTTGGCATCGGAGGAGGATAACTAAACCTCCCCAAGCTCTGACTCACCGCTCTGCTCTCCCAAAAATACGAGTTTAAATTTCCTCAGGGGGTTCCCCAAATCTCCTCCAGCTGACATGGTCGCAGATAAAGAGCTCAACTTGGATTATTTTATATGTTCTTATCGGTCGGCGGCTCCTCCGTTGTGGGTGCGCAGGGGATCCTCTTCTCCTCACAGACTGATGGGAATGCAGCTCAGCGTCCTCCTGTCAATTTATGGAGCTTCTGCGCCTGCGCGACCTCACCTATTTCAATCCTTCACCTTTCTATTGGACCTGAAACTAAATTCTGTTTTTTTATGATATAGATATTCGCTAATAAAAAATATATGAATGTTTCGTTGAGGCAAACAAAATGTTTAAAAAGGTAAACTCAGTGGTGGAAATAACGAAGTACATTTACTGACATATTTACAATTTTGAGGTATTTGTACTTGAGAATTTTCATTTTATGCTACTTTATTCTTCTACTTAACTGCATTCCAATACATTTGTTTGAACATTTGTTTGCTGTAGTTACTTTATAGATTAAAATATTTCCTGTAAGATATATCATCATCTTCCAAAGTAAAATACATTGTTATAGATGAAAATTCCCACATATGAAGTAGTTCAAAATTGGAGCTGAAATTATTGTTAGTTTAATTGTTCGATCAAATTGTCGATCAACAAAACACAATTGTTCCTTGACCAACTGCAACATGACAATACTACTTATAGGTTTATCAATAATAATAATAGTCTGTTAATGTAGTAATATAACTAATATAAACCTGAAAGAGTATTTTTATTTTTGATACTTGAAGTACATTTTACTGCTCATACTGGGGTGTAAACAAACCACAAGAATCCTCTGAGATTTTCATCTTTTCTGTGACCCTGCTCTCAGATTACGAAAAAAATCCTTTCTGGTCACTGAAGCTACGCACAGGCCTCTCTTGTGCACCTCGAGACCTGGGGAAGGGTGTGTGTGGGCAGACATGAGTTTAGGGTATTAAAAGATCAAATGCATAAGTTAGAGGTTTTTGTGTGGTGATGAGTGGAATTTGAAAAAGACAAAACCTTTTTGAAAATAACTATCAATTCATTTTGCAATAATTCTACATCAATAATGCATTCTCAACAAAATTTTATTCAGCTCCTGTCCATTTGCCAAACTAAGCACACCAACATGTCATCATTTTCTGCAAAAATGTCAAATTTAACATTAAGACTAATGTTCAAAGTCAAACAGCTCTGCCTCCTTCTCTTTCCAGAAAGCAAAGCTGCGGTCAATATATTTACAAATGTCTTCATTGTTGAAACAGGCAACGTCTGTGTCACTACAACCCTCATCTGGAGTAGCAGTTTGAACTATAACCTTAGGTACAAGTCTGGAATCTGGCAACAGTGATGATGGCGATGATGATGGTGGACAGCGGCACAGTTTCGAGTCCCCAAAAAAGTGAACTTTGATGTCCTCGAAGCCATCACTCCACTGTCGCCTCCCGGCCTGGATTTCCTGGAGAACAGCCTTGTGGAAGTCCCGCACCTTCTCCCACGGGTAACTGCCGACATGGTCAAAAACTTCAAAGCAGAGGAGATGCCTCATCTTCCTCTCCTCAGACGACAATTCTTGCTCTAAGATGTGGAAGTATCCCAGCATGAATAGATCAAGGGTCAAGTTATCATGGGTCATTGCAACACCATCCACATCTGGCAGGAATTGCTCTGGGGAGTAGGTTACCTGAGGAGAAGGATTTTGCGAGGTGTTAGAGGAGGACAAACAAGATGTTTGTGCATCTTTGAGTTCTAGTTTATTCCTCCAAGAGTTTAGCATCTTGTCCACAGCACCTCGCTGTTGGCAGAACTGAAACATGGAGGTGATCCTCTGTTGAGGCGGTGCTGCTGTCACTGCCTCCTGTCCCTGTCTTTGCCTCGCTGCTCTCACTGAAATAGCATAAGCAGACTTCTTCCAGTGGCTCAGGAACAGCACTACAATACGCTCCTTCCTTAAGCTGGTAGTCTCCATCACAGGTACAAGTTTTTTAGGAGAATCATTGTGGCTAACCTCACAGCTGAGGCCTGTGTTGGCATTCTGGTTGTTTATTCCTGAAGCTCCGACCACTAATTGGTTCTTGAACCCCTGGCCTCCTTTCACAATTCCAGCAAAGGGATAAATACTTCCAATCTGACGTTCAAAGTTGGATCTGAGGTTTCTGACTGACACCCCAGACTGTTGGATCTCCCTCTCCACCCTTTCTCTCCGTGTTTTGCTGTAGCTGTTGCTCTCCAAACGATGGCTAAAAGCCGACGCCATCCCTATGTGAGGTATCCGACATCCACTAGAGGTCTCCCCGTGTACTGGCACCATCTCTTGGCCCTGTTGCACCAAACCCTGGCTCAGGTCAATTCCTAAGCTATCCCTTACCCCCTTCATCCCGTCCATCATGCCTTCCACTATGCTCCTCTCAGCTCTTTGCTCTGTGGTTTGGTTCAGATTAGCCACCAGCACTGACATACTCTTGACAATCTCTGAGACACGACTGCACCACACTGGCAGGGTCAGACGACCTTCTGCATCCATCTGCTGTAGGACATCTTTGTTAAGGGAAATGTTTACAATAGGATCAGGTAAAATCGCTCTCAGTTCTTCGGTCAGCCTGGTCAGCTCCAGCTCATAGGCCTGGTAGCGCTTCTGCAGTGACACGTTCTCGATTTGTTGATGCAGGTACACCAGGTCATCTTCTGTTAGGAGCTCACCAAAGGGCCCCAAGACTGCATTATGGGCTTGGGAGTACTTCCATTCATCCACATCTGTGTAGCCATTAGGCATGTCCTGTTAGAGGGAAAAGTAGATTGTAGTGAACAGGCCTGAAACGTTTCATTTGGACAAAATCATCTAGGCCAGAGCATCATGTTTTTGCAAAAAAAAGTATGTCTTGTAGAAGGAAGCAGGTTTCCTTTACAGTATCACTACTTTCTGTTTTGATTCACTACCACATGCACATTTTTAACCATGCTTGCTGTGTGGCTCTGTGGATGTCAATTTGACACTGTCAGCCAGTTAGTTGAAATGTTGTATACACATTCACGGCTCCCAGTGGAAGAATTAAGTGATTTTTCCTCCAGCACCATCATGATGGTGCACAGTTTCGGTTTTTAGTGAAATTGCCCCTCAGGATGAATTGTAATAACTTGTGATCACCTGAGTTATCCTCTAGTACCAGGTGAAATTTAATACTTTAGTTTATGACTAAATACTTGCAAAAGTAATGACACTCCCATCAGCCTCAGGTAATTATCATTACTTTGAGCTAATTAGTGCTAATTAGCAAATGTTAACTCACCTAACTAAGGTGAACATAATAGACATTGTACCTGCAAAGAATTAGTATGTTAACATTATAATAATGAGCATGTTAGCTGATGTTAGCATTTACCTATAAGCCCCACTGTGCCTAAGTACAGAGCCTCTAGCATGGCTGTATACTCATAGTCTTGTTTTTATGTTATGTTGGAGACTTTTTAAATTAAAAATATTTTAAAACATATACAAGCTCTCCACTGTGATTTAGACTGTATCTTCCTCTTCTAATCCTGCCAAAGATGATCATACAAATCAATTTGTGCTTATTCATACATATGTTACACCTATCAGGTTGTAGTGCTTTCTTGCATGTACAGTACAAATGTATAGCTGAGGAGTACCTGTCTCCTTTGTTCCTCCTCATCCTGCAGTCTGACCTGCAGCTGCCGCACCATCACCTGTCGTTTCCACTCTGCTATGGGGCGACCAGCTTCATCGTGAGTGGGCACCAGGGAATCGATGTCAGCTAGGATCACATCGACGATTGGTACCTCCTCCAACATCTCCTCACTGTCAAGCCTCTGTCAGCATTCAACAATGTAAGACAGCCAGTCAATGCTGAGCTCTGCACCATGCAAGAATAACTTGATAATCATATCATACAAACCCCATAAGGCTTACAATTTTCTAATACTCTTTATGTCCTCTGAAGGATTACATGAATGATTATCAGCTATGCTAATATCATAACCCAAACACTATTGGCACCTAAAGGTCATGACAAAATGAGGCAGAATGATGCAAATGAAGCTCCACCCAATTACAGCCTGAGCAGAGGCCTTTTAAGCCATTTTTTAAAAACCAAAAACACAAGAGCAAGATTGTCAGGAATTAATTAGAACAGTGTGTTTGTCTGTTCTAATGTAAGCTGCCAATTTAAGCATGCTCAGTTAACTGGCTTGCTACCTAACCTAGCATTATCATATTAACAATAGTAGCTCTGCAGCGTGTGCTGCTTTAGATTTAATGATTACTAGGAAGGCTGAAACCTCAATGTTTTATGCTAAGCATAGATTTTACGAATTTGGTAATAAGCCAGGTCATCTCCTGGCCAAAGAGAGAAGGGAAATGAATATTATTCTATCCATTAAGGACAGTACAGGTAATACATACTAATACATCTCAAAATATTAATAGAATTCTGAAGAATTTTTACCAAAAAATGTACTCCTCCAAATGTATTGCTTCAGATGAAACAATGAATACTTTCCTGGATGAAATGAACCATGCCAGTATGTCTGGGGACCAGAGGGCCAGAGGGAGAACATCTGCAGGCTTGTTACAGAGGTCGAAGTTGTAAAGGCTATTTATTCATTGAAGGGAGGTAATGCACCTGGCCTGGATGGATTTTGCTCAGAGTACCAACATTCCTTTGATCAAGGTCATTTACCACCTTCTCTTAATATGGCTAGTATATCTGTTATACTTAAAAGGGCTAAGTATCTGATGAATGTGGCTTATACCACCCAGATAGCTTAATTGGGGTTGATAGCAAATTATTATCTAAGGTATTGGCCAAGAGACTAGAAAGTCTGCTACCAAATCTCATAAATCCAGATCAAACAGGATTTATCCACAATTGAATCTCGGCATCCAACGTCAGAAGGCTTATTAACATTATTCAGTTTGCTAAGCAGAGAGGAAGTAAGTTCCTTGCTGTAACGTTGGATGCCGATAAGGCCTTCAATAGGAAGGAATGGGGTTATTTGTTTAACGTCCTAAGGAAGTTTGGGCAGGGAGATAATTTTTTGAGATGGATACAAATAATTTATTATGCACCAGTGGCTAGAGTAATTACTAATGGTCTAAAGTCTGAACCTTTCAGACACCAGACAAGGTTGCCTGCTTAGTCCACTATTATTCGCAATTGCTCTGGAACCTCTGGCTGCAGCTATCAGGCTGCATACTAAAGTTAAAGGAGTCACAATAGGCAACATTTTGCAAAAAATCGCCCTTTACACTGTTGATATTCTCTTATTCCTGTCATCACTTGAATTATCAATTCCAGCCATCTTATCTATTTCAGAAGAGTTTAGTACAAATATTGGGGTATAAGATGAATTTGGAAAAATCTAAAGCCATATTAATTGGCAATACCTCTGATGTCAAAATCATAGGGGGCTTTCTGTTCAGATTGACTAGGTTGGGATTAATTTATTTGGGTATAAAAGTTTCTCTGAACCTTAAAGATCTATGGAGATTAAAAAGAAAAGAATTTGACAACAATGGGTGGCCTGGGACTGCCTAATATTTTCTTTTATAATTGGGCATGCCATGCCTGATCATTATGGGGCTGGTTGCATTCATACCTTAGCTCAGACTTCTGTATACATTTCTGGGCATGCATATACTTCTCGCCTTGGGGCGTTCTTGTGAATATTACACAGAATATCCCTACAGAAATTAAGGCTAATTCAATGATTTATAATTCTTGTAAAACTTGGCAGAATATTACTCAGTTTACAGACAGAAAAGAATTTACATTTATGTTATCTCCGCCCTTGGGGCTTAAATCTTTGAGTACTGGAAAACTAAAGGTATCAAGATTGTAGGAGGAAATCTCATGACATTTTCTCAATTACAGGGGGTTTAATTTACCTAAGGAGCATTTCTTTGGATATTTGCAAATTCGCCATTTTATCAAAACACAAACTTTTCCATTATCTGATATTCTGAAATACAGTGCTATATAATCATTTCATTTGATCCAAAGAACCCTAAACATTTTATTTCTGTTTTTTATACATAGTTGTACACTGTCAACTCATTCTGTATGGACAATATTCAGTTCAAATGGGAGAAGGAATTGTTGATTGTGTTAGAAGAATTTTCTATCTACATTTCACAATTTTAGAATTCTATAGCCAAAGAAGTTAAGAAAGAACCAGGCCTCTTTTTGTTGAATCTACCTGCTAAAAGTGCTCTGTTTAAATGGATTAAGGACACTCCTCCTACTGCCACAATGTGGTATAGAAAAGTCTTTAATGTGTTTCCGCATGAAAAAACTAAATCTGTACTCAAAGCAAATGTTCCGGAATTCATAAACTTGTGGAGGCCTTTCCTGGATCAGCTTTGTGTTGAAACGTACAATACACTAATGAAGGGACACTGAACTGTGACCAATGATGAACTGATGATGGGCCAAAAAACTAAAGTCTTCTAAGACAAGGATATATGGGATGGGGCTGGACTTTCCTGGATGGTTTTGTGCTGTGTTTTTTGTTGTTGTTGCTATTTTGTTGTTTGCTTTTTTGTTTTTGGTGTTGTTGCCACCAACCCCCTGCCTCATGTGTATGTGATTAACCCTTTTAGTGTTTTTTGTGCCTGTCAAGCAGCCTATATGGTCCCAAAGTTCAGCTGCTCCTCCCACTTCCTGGCTTCTTCCGTGATCCTGATTGGTGCGTCACCTAGTCCAGCGCTCCAATCCAGATGGTTTGATTGGGGAATTGAACCTATAAATGTCTGGCCAGCTTGTCAGGCCACCTGTGATTTGATGTGAGCAGCTCACCACTGTGTCTTTCGAACTGCCTTTACTAAAAAGTGTTGAATCTGTATAGGTTCCATTTCAATATTAATTGAAGTTCTAGTTAATTACCTGGGGACTGGGCCAGATAAAGTCTTTGCTGATTACTGATAACTCACACACTGAGCATCTTCAATGTTTAGACACACTAGGTGCAGGGGTGCTGTTTTGACTTTTTGGTCAAATAAGAGTTAGTGAGGTTTTATTTTTGTTTTGGTTTCTTTTAGATAAAGATAGGTGTAGCGCTTGTTTAAAGAGCCCTCTTTTGGTTATATTTGGTTATTGATTTGAACAGCACTCACGGGCCCTTTTCCTTTGTAATTTGTCTTGTGTTTTCGTATTCAACAATCTAAGTTCTTTGTCAATAAATAAATGTATTTTACCAACTAAATCTGGTTTCATGTTGCTTCCCTTTCCCATAATGAGCTGGGTCATAACAATTATCATAAAAAAAACAATAGTAGCTCTGTCCTGCTTCTCATTTGATTTGTGGAAGTTTCCCCTGCAGTAATTTGGTATACTAAGGTTTCATTATGTTTGCTAAAGTTATCGGTTATTCCTCATTCTCAAATCCCTTTTTCTTGTTAAAGTGAAACATTATAACAATACTGTTGTACAATACTGGCCTTTAGACACATGAGTCTAGCCGCAATCTTTTCATACTAAATCATGTATATAGTCATCAGGAGCATATCTCTTGCAGGGTTCTAGCTTTAAAACTGCTGGAGACATCAAAACTTCTAGTCCTCAACCATTTCTCAGAGTTAGCATTAAATAGCTAGCCTGCTAAAGCTAAAAACAAATCTGCCAGCAACACTCCTTTTTTAGCCGACAAACTAACTAAATTCTCATTGTACCGTAAACTGCATACAGCACATGTTGTGCTAGACTGGACAGCTCAGGCATAGCAGTAACTAATAGTAATTAGTAACAGTAACTATTAGGGGCGGTGCTTAGCAAATGGTAATTAGACTCACAAGTCAGTCTCTAAATGCTTCGCTCATAGAGACTGAGGACAATCTCCCAGGTTTTGTTGTTAAAACTGGGCAGAAACCATTTTAAAGAGTTTTTTTAAAAACCTGCATTGCCGAACTAATCCAAAGTCGTTGGGGTGTCCCTTCATATTGTGGCGGTGACATGCAATTCACTACAGAGGAGAATGGGGGGAGAACATCTTTTCCAGTAAGGCATGTCCTTGACAAAATGTAAGGGGTGAGGGTTTGTTAGCAGCCATTCTCGCCACCATTCAAGCAACTACCATGCATTTAGTAATCCCCAGACTTCAGTAGAATGTCTGATATCGCGAGACTAATGGTTAATCAGCCACAAACCTCTGCATGGGTGCATATGGTCTTTAAAACATATTATGATGCAGTTTTTGTAGTTATGAGTATGTTACAAACTTAATACACAAAAAATCTGTTATCCATGTATGGCACACTTGTATGTAAACTGGCAACCTCAAGGCAATATCAGCTGTCTTTATTGCTGTCAAAGTGATTTGTTTGCACCTTTTGCAGATTACTTTTTTGTCTTGAAGGCTGTAGCTGGCTCACCATTTGTCCAGTGAAGACTGCAGTGAAGCCGGCCTGCCTCAGTGACTTGATAGACTTCATCTGGGACATCAGAGTGAGATCCCTTTCTGGCGGCCTCAGATGGCTGAACGATGTCACCACTTTAAATATAATGTATCAACAAAAGTCAAAAGTCAAAACATTTATATTATAAACAAGTGAGTATTTCTCTGTTTAGACAGACAGTACCAGTTATGTTGGTTTACCTTCAGTTAAATTCACTCAGACGGACAGATGTGATCTTAGATCAAAAACTACATTTTCACTTTTCACCATCCACAACTTTGAGACATTGATACAATGTTGCACACTCTGGGCCCTCTCACTGTTAATCACCTGAGGAGGCCACCTGTATGTGCTGCATGGAGCCTGTTGTGTGTTTTTTTGAGGTGGCAGACAGAGTCTCAGCAGAGGAGGTCATTGCAGGAAGTGGGACAGGGTGGCGAGGCAGGGGGAGCACCTCCTTCACTGGCTGCTGGGAACACACATACAGCAGCTGTGAGCCATGCTTAAAGGGACAGTTCGCACAAATCATACAGAAAACAATATAATTTCCTACCTACCACAAATAGTATATAGACATTACTTTTGATTGTTGATGTTTTGTGATTTGGGTGATATAATCAGACTATAACAAAGTCTTTAGCTTTTATTGTTGTGTTTGATTAAAGAGTCAAGTCTAGACCTGCTCTATGTGAAAAGTGCTCTGAGATTACTTCTGTTGTGATTTGCGCTATATAAATAGAACTGACTTGACTTGATTGGTCACCTTGCTGTTCTCCATGTTGATTCTGCTCATTCACTGATGTTTCGAAGCAGCAGGAGCTCCTCTTTCTGAGAATGACAAGAATAAAACAATAGATACATATATATATATATATATATATATATATATATATATATATATATATATATATATATGTGCGCAGAACCCTCAAACTCCCAGGCCTCTGATAGAGGACCCAAGCTTGAGGAAGACACACCACCACCCCCCCACCCCCCCATGGGAGGGGGTTGAGAGGGAGATTTTTTTTTTTTTTTTTTTATAATTCTCATGTTGTCTGGCAGACGGTACAGGAGTCTGAAATGCAGGACCTCAAGGCTCAAAGACAGTTTCTACCCCCAGGCCATAAGGCTAATTAACACCTCCAAGCCCCTGCCCCACATAACCAAAGGATTTAATGCAACTTTGCACACACTGAGCAATTTGCACACATTTGAACAATATGCACACCTCGTTTGTCATTTTGCACATCCTTTTTATATTGTTCATAGCATAACTGTTATCATCTTGTCTTCCTCAGTGTGTATGGATGTACGTGAGTGGTGGGTGGATATGAATGTGTGGCTGTGTGTGTGTCTGTATACATTTGCCTACAAATACTTTTAAAATACTTTATTAAACTTAGTTACTAGTATATTTTAAATAGACTAATTGACAGCACTAGGTAGAGACATAGCAAACTGCAAACATAGCAAAAACAAGAATTTCATTGCATTGATAACTTGTTTTTTTCTGTATATGACAATTAAACCTTTTGAATCCTTTGAATAACAACAACAACATACATGTAAAGTGAGCACCACCAGGAGAGCAATGAGACACAGAGCATCACCCAGCAGCATTACATAGCTACTGTATAAACGGTTTGAAAGTAATCTTCTAAGAGACTGAGACCCCCCTGATGACAAACACAAACACATGCTTAACGTAAAGAACACAGGCTATGGCTGCTCTTGGAGCAGAAACAACAAGTGGTGAAACAGGACCCTGGTCAGTGAATGCAGCGTATTGTATCCCACACGGAGTGCAGGAGAAAGTGTGTTAAAGTTTGGAGAGACATGATATCCTGCTTCAGGTAACATTACTGATTCACAGGATTTTTTCACAAGCTCCATGCCATTCAATAGCCAAGATACTACAAGGACAATTGCAATGTTTCGCCCAATTAAATGTGAACCATAGCCCAAAAAGTCAGATGTCTTCTGAGTGGTAACTTTGTAAATGGTATACGCATAAAAATAATTACCACAATGTAGATAAACCTAATTTATTAAGTACACTAGTAATATCTTCAATTCACCTACAATTAGGGATAGCTTGCAATATATTTTATATATTTGTGTGCTTCTAATCCATTTATACCTCTTTATTCCACCTGTTACTGACAGTTATATGCAACATACTTGCAAGTAAGCCTATATAAGACATAAACACAGCATCACCTGTCAAATACATCACATAATTATGTTCATTTTGTTTACAATGCGTCATATGTCCATCTATGTATGTATTTTGGTATGTATGTTTCCCTAAATTCTAGGACTCCTAATTTTTCATTCAAACTAACTATAATTACAGCTTGCATTTCATTATAAATACATGCAATACTTACAATATGGTCACGCAGCACCAACAGTGTGACGGTAGATGAATGCTAAAAGGTTTCAAAAAACAAGGATCAGGCAGAAAACCCTGAAGCTGTTGTTTGTCTCTTTACTCTGGAGCAGCCAATAAACACCAAGGCCAAGGAGCAGCACCGCCTGGACCCAAACCTCAGATGGGGGGCCTTCTTACTGTGCATAATTAAAGAGGTGGGATAGGGTGACCTGCACCTGGAAGTATAGAACAGTAGCTCTGTGAATGTATGTAGGAGATAACGTACTGTAAGCTGATGTATGTGCACGCTTATGTACACCTTCTCACGTGCTCGAATGTGTGCGTTAGTGTGTTCACACTTACGACACAATACGACAGTCTCAAACCAAATGTGTGGCTTTGGTGTGATAAGGAGATTTTGTATTTGAAGTATAATTGTGCTTTAGAGGGTATAAATGCTAAAAATTTGGTTTGATAATTGTGATGTAAAATGAGTAATACAGAGGTGAATAGAGAAGGACAAACATTGATCACATATAAACCAGACCTATTATACCAAATGTACTGTCTGTCATGAAGGGCATCACACTGCTGAATGGTTGGCTGTAACCCCAGTGCCTGACAGGAGGCAGCTGCCCCTCTCTCAGTGCACGGCCTTTGTATCAAGCCCAGTATTTCTGCCTCTGTTATTAGGGGATTAGTCTAACTGGCCTTCTGCAGCTGAGCACATGGTGAGTACATAATCAATAATGGAAGGCTGCACAAACGCAGCAGAACAACCTCACACAAGCGTGGCACATGTGTTCACCCTGAGCAAAAGTACAAAATGTTATGCAACAGACATGAGAGGACCATTATGTTACTTGTATTGGTAGAAAATTCATCCATTATGTTGCTCTGTCAGCAAAAACAGTCTAGTTGGGGTCATGTTTTATCAGACTTTTTTTCTTTGTTTATGCCAAGAGAAAGGTTAGATTTTGTGGCCCTGGACCGAATGAGCAAGACAGACAGAGAAAGTAAGCTTTATTTACAATGTATAGCATGAGAAACATAATGTGCTGCACAGAAGTAGTCAGTCAAGATAAATACATAATCAGATTTTTCTGCCTCCACCTGTAACAAAAAGACTACTTTAAAGTGACAATAGGGGGTTTTAGTTATGCTGCAGATATAGAAAAAAGTCAGAACAGAATTACATATATATATCTAAATCATGATTTAAGGAGAAGTGGCATTATTTCAAGATAGAGGGTATTAACAAAAAACACCACAGTTGATGAAAGTTTCATAAATATGACAGTAGTATATCAGGAAACTATCTAAAATGTGGAATTACAGATCCATACTTTCTGGGACTGATTTGGTTTGACATCATTTTGGTTATGTAAATTTCACGATACACTACAGGACAAATAGTATACTACAAGAGGTATGCAGGGAGCTAGATTGTTATTTTTTCATCAAAATTTTTCATGTTGGTTGATATACCTGTATATTTGGAAAATCAAAAGAAAAACTGTCAGAGACCAAGAGTCAAAATTAAACCATATTTCCCACCTTTAGCAACAATAACATCAATCTCTGCTTCGCCAATATTGAGACAACAGTTATTTATTTAATTAGTGACTTATCAGTGCTCAGGATTCCAGGGTTATTAATAATTTGGATATATTCTTTGGGGATGATGCAGCCCAGTGGCCCCATATACAAAGTGATCAGGGGACCAGAAATTGATCCCTGGGGAACTCCACACATGGTTTCAACCATTACAGAGACAAATTTCTCCAAAAATACAGAGAAATGTCCTCAGATTCTATACTTAAAAATACTTAGTAGATTTATTCCAGTATTTTTAGGCTCAATATGTTTACATTTGACTACTTTTAAGCCAATAAATGTAAAAAGGTAAAATATACAATATTTCCCCATCAGACTTTAATTCCCGGCAGTACATAGAAGGGTTGAAAACTGCATTTAGATCTTCATGTTGGGAAAAAAATAATAACTAACAGTAACTATTGTGAGAAAAATCCATATAATTAAAAAAATTATATATGGGGACGGGGGACTTTGACCCATGACCTCAGTATTTCAAAACCTTATCAATGCATCATGCAGACAACTGTGTGTTCTCATTGATAAGGAGGCATGAAAGCAGGATCGGGATTGAATGTAGGAATGCAATATCTTCGATATTGAATTAATATGGAAACTAAATTGACAGTTTAATATGATGCATATTGAGGAGACTAGAAATCTATAGCTGATAATAATCTTTAAGAAATATGACTGACACACTTGTAGCCAGTATTAACTATTTATGTATTATAGCATTTTTTTTCTTGTAGACGTCAATTTACAGTGTATCTGCAGTTTGGTGGGTCATTAGACAATATGGATGACAAGTACAACAAACTTGTAATTACCACAGAAATGCAAACATTGACTAGTACATCTACCATAATATTAAGGTTCATGTTGCGCATCTCCTCAAGCCAAAAAAGATAAATGTGAACAACAAAAATTAAGAAAGACAACAAATAAACACACAACATGTTGCATAAGTTTCAACACTCATTTATTTATTCGCCTTATTTTTTTCTTGACAACTTTTGTTACGTGTCCACAGACATGGGAAAGAACTCCAGAACACTCAAAAGATAAACGTGAGCACTGAGATTAAGACTTCATCACAGGCTGGGACCTGTTTCTGCTTCTGTCAAGCAGCTTGGAGCAAGAGTGCAGACCTGGGGTCATCTACCTGGTCCACGTCAACCACCTCACCCACACTGAGCTGAAATGTGCAAAACCGATCCCTGATCAGCACTCTGAACTCTGGGGCGACTCTTGACACAGCAGCAGGCCAATTATTCTTATTCATCGTGGTATACTGAGGAAGAGAGTTAATATCATCTGTGTGATGAGACCCAACACAGAAATCTCCATTTATATACAAGACAGAGCCAAGAGGAAGGTTTCCAGTTAGTCATTACAAGGATCATGAATGACAATACTTTACAAGCAGCACTTCATGGGGGGAAAGCTGTTGTCATTAGCAAGCGGTAAGTCAGGAGAGAGGGACGGAGTACAGCAGAAGATAAGTGGACCTGCATGCTTCGATCCAGAGCTATGACGGTTAAAAAGCAGCCAAATATAAATAAACTCATTTACCTTTCAACAATTACTGGCCAGTGAACTAAAACTGCCTCACAAAGTGTTTTTTAACATGATACCCTTAAACTCTTAGGGTTGGAAGCATTGCAAGTCATCTGCATTTTGTAAACTAAAAGAAATCAATGCAATTTTGGTGCAGTGTTAGTTGTTTGATTGCTGAAGCAAAAATGGCACAGTTTCTCCTTCCTTCAGGACAGGACCATAACATTTTAAAACACAAACCAATCTTTTAAATACATTCTTAAAACATCATCTTATGAAATCATATTAAATAAAGATGCTTTGTGCAGTATGGACTTCAATAATAGTGCAATAGATTTTAAGAATTTTATAAATAAAACTTTCCATTTGTCCTTTGTTCCAGTAGGCAACATACAGTTTATATCTATGAGAATTTTACCAAACAAAGAAAAACTGATTATACCAAGATGACCCAAAACATTCAGAAATAACAAATGATGTAATCCCTTTTAATTCATTCCTGACAGAGAAATATATAATTTCTTGTTTAAAAAATAACATTGGAAAATTTAACATGCCTAAATCAACACAAATTTAACAAAGAAATAAAGTGAATACAATACACATTGTTACAAGCGTTTCCATCTAATATATGAAATGACAATTATTTAGCTGCTCAAAAGTGAATGAAATGCTTACATTGTGACATGAATTTTTTTTGCCATTTTAAAATTAAATCACAACACAGAAATGAAGTGAAGTGTAGTTTTGTAGCTACATTGCGATTTGATTTTAATGTGGCATGGGCAATTCATGTCACAATGAAAAACAATTAATTCACTTATTAAAGACAAAAAGCTAAATAATTGTCATTTTAAAAATGTTCTTCATTTAATTATGACAGTAAATGCATACATAAAAAGAAAATACATATACCATGTATACATGTATATACATGTGTATTGTATTTCACTTTTTTTCTTTGTTTAATTTGTTTTAATTTGGGCATTTTAAATCTTCCAAACAAACACAACAAATCTAAAATTAAATGTAAAATACAACCTTCTTATTACTTTAGATTATTCAAAATTCACATCGGTCAGATTTTGAATGAAGTTTCACAGTTTTTGGCTACATTGCTCAACAGGTTGGCTGGCCTGTGGCATATAGAGTCCTCAGTACTTTCTGTTGACTGATTGTAGGTCAGATTTGATAAAAAGCTGATCACAACCAGTCAGACAGGAAACAGGAGGAAAACTGGAAAGACTGAATGGTTGGCAGACCACGTCTTTGGTATAAGATGTAAAAAAAAAAAAAAAAAGAAGAAGGTGTTCCTTTCAAGAATGGACAGAAACTAATATAATACAAACATGAAATTGTAATTCTAGCACTGACAAGATAAAGATTTTTGGGTTAAACTCACGTTCCACTGATAATTTTAAGACTGAAGTTTGGGGTCATCTTGGCACATTGCAGACAGACAAAAGCAACTAGAAACCATCATTGGACATAAAAGTCATAACAACACCAAGCTGATCATACTGTACTAGGTTCTGACACCAGCATCAGACTGTCAAATATCTAGCAGCTACAGTACAAAAGCTAAGAGGGGAATTGGCTTTTAAATGCAACATTTACAGTCAATGGTACAGTAGTGCTGTACTGTACTGTTACAGGCTATACCAACATACTATAGAGCATCATTGATAATATTCACTCTCCAAAACATTGACATTGATCATCAATATAAAAAAGATCCATAGCATCTACTATTACTCTACATAAAAGCTTCATCTTAGACACATGTAACTAATTTCTGTGTTGACATCACAGACAATGATAAATGAAAGACAGAAGGAAAAGAGGTGCAGAAAGGGAGGCACTAGCTGGTGCATGGACAACACACTTGCCCACTCAAAGCAACTGCCCTCAACAGATTACAGGTCCATTGTCAATTACAACATTGTCCTTTCTATTTAGCTACAAGAGGAGACTTAAATAGTCTAACTAACTTATTTAATGTAGCAACTCTGCTGGCCCATAACAGACAGAATAAGTGCTTATTTGATAAAAATTAGCAACCACATACAGTACAGTTGTCCTCCTGGTGTATTTACCATATAAAATATCTTCGGTCAATTTAGGCATATTGATTAGTTTAAAGGAATAGTTGTTATTTGCTTTCTTGCCATGAGGTAGATGAGAAGATCAACTGAAGCTGGAGCCAGCAGCTGGTTAGCTTAGCTTAGCATAAAGATTGGGACAGTCTGGAATCTGCACCTGGCCAAGAAATACTTCAGCACATAACCCCGTAAAATTGCAACTTCTCATTCTTACATTTTGTTTTTTAATAAACGTGTTAATTGGTGAGCTTTAGAGGTCTTGGTAGGTGGATTTTGTTGTTTTTGGACAAACCCAGGCTAGCTGTTTCTCCCTGTTTCCATTCTTTATGCTAAGCTAAGCTAACTAGCTGCTAGCTCCAGCTTCGTATTCACCTTAGTATCAATCCTCTCCTCTAACTTTGAGCAAGAAGGCGAATAATAGTATTTCCAAAAATGACGAACTATTCTTTTAAAATCCTATTCTTCTCAGAAAATGTCAGCTAATACAACTGCACAGTGGAAAATGTTTTGCAACAGTTAAAACTAGAAAACATCACTTTGGTCAAAACAACTGAGTAAATGATACAAGACATTAACTCAATAAAGACAATAAAGTGCAATGCAACAAAACTGGTCAGTGGTCCCATCACAAATAAATAACAGTGCAGAGAACATACAAGAGCAACAATAAATATTATTATCCTTTATGGTAATATGCACGAGGGATTATGTAAAAAAAAGAAAAGAAAAAAAAGCACATGCCCAAAACAAGGCAAGGACATTATCTCTCCTGTATTATTTTGCCTCAGTCTAGCCAACAGACTCAGTATTCAAAGATCCAGTTAAACAACTTTTAAAAAACTGACACAGAAACAACAACTTACCCTTTTGTCCTAACAAATCCCTCATGCTACTTCAGTGTTTTAAATGACAAGCAACAGCAATCTACCTGTTTGCTATCTGAAACTTCTGCAGGGAAACAAATACTCTATATGCTATAGAGCACCAAGCCATTCCAACCTAAGGTAATGTACAGTATATGAAGGATGTATGTGGTGCTGTCATCCCTGCACTTAACACACTTTTGCTCGAGATGTTTTCATTTCCCCCCGCACATGATGGCATTAATTAGAAATACATGATGGTTGGTTTACAGCTGGGACTTTTTTTCAGTGAAGATGAATAAACGAGGGGCCGATCACAAAGTAAACAGTTGTTTACATCTATCTTTTTTTACACAGGAACTTGTAGCCAAACAGGTTACAGCTCTACATGTACATGAAAACCTAAAACTAATCTGAACTAGTCCCAATGTCCAGCAGAGGTAAATTAATCAGCTGGTTTGGGTCGTTAGTTTGTCTCAATGTTTTCATCTAAAGGTCAGGAGGGATCACACCATGCAGGGTTCGAGGGAGCTACTGAGAGCAACTGCAAAAAGAGAAAAGGACAGCTTTGTTGGGTTTCAGGATGAGCGATCGAGTGATGTTTGGGACTGGGACGGTCATCATACAGGAAGTTATTTAAATGGTTTATGTATAAGTTTGTTTATGTGGCCTATGTTCAGTAGAGCAGGATGATGAGTGGAGCTTTTAGATTGTATTGTTTTGTTTGTTCATTGTTTTCCACCTCTCACATCCTCTGAGCAGACGGGACCGACTGCATGGACTGGACCGACTTTCTCCGGGAGAGCTTTGATCTGAGGAAATCAAAGGAAAAGTTACATAATCTCCAAATGATTTCCTGGGAAGTTTCCTGGAAAAAAAACTTGTGTAAATTGGTACTAAATATAGAGAAAATAGAGACAATATTCTGAGACTATTATTTGAGTTTAGTTCATTGTGTTGAGAAGCAGTTGTTGATTTACAGAGAAATTTCTTGAGAAAGTACAACTAAAATCTTAATGACTGTGAAAATTTACTGAGATCCATTTAAATATATTTATATGCTGCACAGTTCATTGGCCATGTTTGATTAATGCCTTTCTTGTCTGTGGACAAATTCAGCATTTTTGGATCTTCAGCTGGCCTGCTGACAAACTAATGTTTTTTCGTGATTTTTCCTTGTTCTTGTGAAATACTCGATAATTTCACCTCTCCTTCAAATAAAACAATCCTATATGAAAAATCACATCTCTTGTCCACACCAAGGCTATAACATGTGATGAGGAGTCACAGGAAGACACTGCTCTGTATTATGCTAATTGATTCATTGGAAATAAATTAATCACTGTCTCCATTTTCCAAATAATTAGTATCAAATTACACAGAAACAGCAGACCAGGGACCTTTCTAATAATTTACAATATTCAGTTTCTTTCTAGGAAAACATTATAACACTATGGAAACCAAAAAAGTTAAATTTTAAATGTAAGAGACCAACATAGATGGGCTCATCATGCCTTTTTTAACAGTTTTACATGATATTTTAGCTTGAATTGTCCCTCTTTATTACACACTGTTTCAACCACTCACCTAATGGTGCCGGCTAACAGAGGATTAAAAGCGTACAGCCAGTCATGCATCTCTTTATCATTGGTGGCCTGAAGCAGTATCCCGCGATGCTCAGTGCACACAGCAAACGTGTTGGGAGTCTAAAGACATGAAATACTCTAAGGTTACTTACTGTAAGTTCATTCTGGTTCACTGGGTTCATGTTTATTTACTTATTCAGAAGAGTTTTAATATTGAACTGAGACTGGGTCATACCCGCAGTAAGGTCTGTTTGTCTTCACTGTATTCCACCTTTGCAGAGGACAGGTTGATGATGGCTCTCTCGACACTGTCCCTCTCGCTGCGGTACAGGTAGACGTAGGGCCTGCGCACCACCACGTAGCGCTTTACCCAGCCGCTGGTGTGGGGCTCCAGGAAGTGCAGGTAGCCCTTCTTTGATACAATGGGGCTGCATACCATAATAAGAAAAGTGATGTGAGATAGAAACTAATAAAACCCGTCCACCGTCTTTGTTTAATTATGGATACAAGATGAAAAGGGTAAAATTAACTAAAGCCTTTATCTAAAGTGAATTAGTACAAGTAATCATCAGTCAGTGAAGTAATGAGTGTTGTGATGAGCAGCCTGACCTGACACGAATCTCCTGTATGTCAGGAACAAAAGTGCATCCTCTGAGAGCTTTCTTTCTGTCCACTGGGCTGTATGGGTCCAGATCTGGTGTGGATGCTCCTGAACTGGGATCAGTGTGTCTACACAACATTAACAACAAGTTTTTATTGTGACAAGAATATACGAATGTACTGGGCCTGTTCACCTGCCACCCTTTTTAACGTCTCAATTCAGAATGTCTAGAAATTAATGATACTACTTTAAGTAGTGATTTATCACATATAAAGTAGAGATTTTGTACTTCTGTACGTCTATTGTGCATTTAAGGCCATAATGTACATAATTTTGTGAATCAGGTAAGGCAAGTTACCGACAATTAACTAACTGAGAATAAGAACATTATATACTCAAGTACAATTTTGAGGTACTTGTATTTTAAGTATTTCCATTTTATGCTACTTTCACTTCTACTCTGCTACATTTATTTGACAACAATAATACTGTCAAGGATTAAACTACCCAGTAATATAGACAAGTAGTTGATCAGCTCCACACTGAATGCTGCTTACATTTTAACATATCAGCAATAACTATCCAATAATATGATAGAGATAATTATAAAACAGTGTGAAAGGGGCCAACCTGTGCAATGAGTACTTTTACTTTTGATACTTTAAGTAGTACTTTAAGTATATTTTGTTCGGTAGTTTTACTTAAGAAATAATTTGATGAATTGTGAATTATTTTGGCACTGTGGTGCTGCTAGTTTTACTTACATAAAGAATTTGAATACATCTTGCACCACTGCCAGCTTCTCCTGTTTTGTTTGACACCACTCAAAAGTAATTTAGCCTGCATCAAATTCATAAAAACCATATTCGAAATATTTGCATTTCTAAACACCTACAGTATGAGGGCATCTTGAAAAAATCTTGACAGGGGCAACAACATTGTTTTTTCTAGTAAATATAAGCAAATGGAAGTTATGTTGCAGTATATTTGTGTCTAGTCACAGATTATAACTGATGCCAAATGTTCTTGACAATACAAGATATCTTTATTTATTCCGAAACTTGACAGACCAGCTGACAGTTTTAAACTGATACTGTGAGGAGTAACATTATGTACAGTAGTTGCATACCTAATGTCATAGTGTCCTTCGACCAGTGAGGGGCAGGTGGAGGACGGAGTGAGCGTGCTCAGTCCAGAAGACGATGACTCTCTCATTAGCGATGCAGACATCTCAGAGAGCTAAAACAAACACACACACAGACACACACAGAGAAACACATTCACAACAAATCATGCACGTAGAAGCACACACAAGACAAGAAGGACAAATACATACACAGACAAAACATACCAGCAAACGATTAAGCACGAACAACACAGACATGCATTCAGAGAACACTTCAATCAGACAATTTGTCATTTTCTATACAGTAGAACCATCTCTGTACCATCGTAACACAATTCCTCATTATGTCTAAGAGCCCCTCGCTGGTTAACATGTTAAAGAGGACATGCAGGAGTAACATCAGGTTAGCAGAAGCCTTGCAGTCTCTACAGAGGGATGTGGTCAGGTAAGGAAGGAGGAGTAGCTAAATTATTTCAGGGGATAAAATATGGATGCACGAGTTTTGGAAGCCAGAATTAAGCGGCAGGCCTGAGCCAAACATTAACCAAAAATTAAAAACATTCTATCCATAATATCTCGTCAAGCTGGTTCAAACAAATTTAATATTATTTGTGTAAAAATGTATTTGTGAATCAGGGGTTCAACACTGTTGACCAAATTCAAATTCAGACTTTTTAAGACCATTTTAATGATAGAATGTAATTTTTTACCGTCGCACCGTGAAAAGAATAATGGAAAACCAGTAGGGACAATAAGTCCTACAATTATTTATTAAATACATACATTTACTTAAATATATATCATATTTTTGTCAGTACTTCACAGCTGTACATAGCAATAATTCCTAATAATATCATTAATCAATTACCATGACCTGGACCCGGATAAGTGGCAGAAAATTAATGGAGGCATTAACCAATAATAAAAATAATCAATTAATTTAAGCTAGCAAGCCTTACTTGTCCATTATGATTGAATGAGCTTCCTGGCCACTGTAGCTAGCAGTACTGACAGTGTTTGCTGCAGGTCTAATGGTGCTGATTGAAACTCCCCAAAAAATGATTAAACAGCTTCTTGCGGCACAAACCACTGTTAAAACAATCCCACTTTTAATTTATAGATGTCTCCTGACAGCCCTATATTAACATTACTGTCTACGGCAGGCAAGAAAATATATTCAAAATTTAAGACTTTTTAAATATTTTCTAAGAGCTATTTTTGAGGGAACTGAATTCAGTGCTTTTAAAGATCTGCAGATACCCTGATAAAAACTGTTTAACTCGGGTCTGCTGAGAAGTTAAAAAGGTAGAACATATAAGGTGAAGATAATTAAAATCAGGTAGTGAAAAAAAATGTTAAAAGACAGACAGGAATCTGTTGTGAATAAATAAAATAACAATGAATGGATGCAGTGGCAGAGCGTAGGTGGAGTGCAGGGCTTCATTACTTTGTTATGGTTAAATAGCTCTAAAGGTTCAGAAGAATTAACGGGCCGGGTTAGAGGGCCTAGGCTGGGGCTCACCTTGCTCTCACTGGCACTGCTGCTCACCTGGCTGTACTCCCTGTTGAAGGTGTGCATCAGCAGACGCAGACACTGGAAGCAAGAAGAGTGAAAAACAGAAAGGCTTTTTTTAAACGATGCTGAAAGAAAAGCTTAAAATGACAGATAAGTTAAGACGAAAGCTGTGAAATTAAGAACTTGTGGAGGCGTCAAAGACAAGTAGTCACCTTTGCAGCCAGCTCCCTCTGCCTCTGGTTGGGGCTGTCAGGGGCCGGGCTGCTGCCAGGACTGTGACTGAGGATGGGACTCTTTGCAAAGTTGCTGATGTCGCCGCCGCTCTTGTAGAGCGCGTCCTGTCCTGCCTGCAGGGTCGCCTCCAGCTTCTCCCTCAGCAGCAGGTAGTGCCTGGTCTTCTCCACCTAAAACACAAGCAGACGTAAATTTTACTTCACTGGTTGTGGTCTGGAAAGACTCACAAGGTGTTTAATGGGACAAGGGACATTTCAAGTAGGTCGTACAGAAGATGATTTACAAGAGTATTTACAAAATTTTGTTTCTACATAAAGTAAATTGATATTAGGACACACAGTTGCAGAGTCATACCTGGTTTAAATACAGTAGATGTTTACAAGGTTGGGGAGTTTTGATAGGCAGCAATTTTTGTCAATATCTAATCTACTTTCTATAATTTGGTGACTAATCTCACTTCTCACACGCATTTGTGAGGCTAGTCAAACCCAAACTTATCTTTTCTAGGTGTCAGCTATCTTACGAACCCCTTCAATCTAAAAACTCACCTCCTGCAGTAAGCTGAGTTTCTCCAGCTCCCACTGGTGGTCAAGGATGAGGCTGTCGCTGCGAGGCCTCCATCCAGCCAAGTTCTCCTCTCCTCTGACGTACGCCACCGAGGTGTCCAGCACGCGCCTGCGACGACGCTGCATGCCTGGAGGAGAGGATGAAAACAATCCACGTTTTTTAATCATAAAAAAACAAAACCTACTTTGTTTCTGATTGTTTTTATCAATTAACCTGATCTAACCTGGACTTCCATTGTCCGCCACATGGCAGAGAGTCACCTCATAGACTCCGGTGACACGGTTACTGAGAAGGAAAGGGACAAAATTTGCATTTGAGGGGGAAGTAACTGGTTCAACTAGCAATTTAACAAAAAAATACATTTTAGTCTTCTAATCAAGAATCAGTGTAAGATTCAGACTGTATGAATCCATTAATCTGTACCTCTCAGAGGGCCTGAGGCAACCAGTGCTGAAGAGGTTTCTGATAGAGCGGGAGGCTGGCAGCTTCGTGTCACGGGAGTAAAACACCATGCAGAAATCTTTGGTGATCACTGTCGGCTGAGTGCAGTTCTCCATCTAGTTAAAATATATAGAACATTAACAAATTATAATCCATAAGGGTAAAGCAAAGTGCCTAGTTACAAACTGCTTTCAGTTTTAAATAAATGTTCATTTTGATCATTGACAGGATGTTTTTTAAGAAGTCCACACAAAAAAATCTAGTACCTCTAGATAAGCAGAGAGGGTGATGTAGATCTTCTCCCCATAAGGAGTAACTCTGTTCAGAAGGAGAGAGTTGTGCATGGAGCTGTCCCATGCTGCCTCGAATCGGTAGAAAGTTCTGGCATGAGAAAAATAAACGTTATCATCTATCATCTGCATATCGTTGAAAGAAGAAAAGTGTGAACCTCATGAAAAGCCTGTGAGCAAAACTGACATTTTGTTAGCAGAAACAAATTGAAAGGATAAAAAAAAAAAAAGATTGTCATTATACCTATGATCAACTCCCAAGGAGACGCTGCCATTAATGAAGAATAAAGAGAAACAGGACACGAGTTAGAAACTTTTAACTGTAAATGTTAAAAGTTTAAACTCAGCAAACTAAATTGATCCATGCAAACTTAAAAAGTGCATTGAAGCAAAATTATATTAGATTATAAAAGACATGTTGAAGCAATGTTAAAAAAAATACCAAACAAAGCATCTAATCTGTTTAGATAATACAAGTTTGTAAACAAATGAAAAGAGGAAAATATTATTGATGAGCTAAAATATGTCAAGAGGTAAATATAGAGAGAGAAAACAATAACATTTTAGAAATCAATTAATTATAAATCTGCCTAAAATGCATACTTGTCATCATGTTTTGGCCAGAAATATCCGGAGGACAGGATGTTGAGAGAAAGGATGTTGGGGTCTATGATGGTCTCATCAGCCTCAGGGGTGTTTCGAATGCGACCTGAGGTCAAACGAGTCATGATGAGATTGGTTTGGTTTTTGATTTCCGATTTCCTGCCACTAAAATCTGACAGACTAAAGATGCTTTTGACGTTTACTCACCAATAACCAGCTCCTTAACCTCTTTCCATTCAATATAATTTCCTGTTTCATGAGCGATGGTAACTGTGATCCTCCTCTGAATGCCCTGTGGAGTCCAGAAAAGGCAGAAAGTCGACTAGTTTGTTGGTGGTGAAGACAGGCTGAATACACATCATCAAGGAGAACAACGGCTTGGTTTTGCTTTAGTTTGGTTGTAATTTTTTTTCACGCTTTATGCTTTAGCACTACAATTTTGAAGAAATTTTAAATATACTGTATATATTTTAGTTTACGATATTGAAAAGAGAGTCTTTGAATACGTAATTAGGACATATGACGGTCATTATGTGAGATGTGGTCAGACCTGATGCAAGAGGAATGTGCCGTGGCAGGGCATCCCACCTCTGTGGTCAACAACAGCAGGGATGTAGCTAGAGACAAGAAAATAATCAGCACATTAAAAGTGAAAACTTCACCTTGTAGCTGATATGAACTGCCCTAAACAGTTTGTATTAAAAGGGTGTTTTTTGTGTATGTGATCTACTGCAACACAATCAATAAAGATGCGACTCACTCTCCGTTTGCTTCCAGCTCGCAGATCTCAAAGAAGACCATGAGGTCGTATTTGGCGTGACAAGGTCCTGCGGTGGAACGAGTCAGAGTGCTGAGCTTGGTGGCCGGCACTGAGAGAACGAACAGAGAACAGATGAATGTGTGACAGACTGGAACAGTGTATATCAGACTGAACTGAGCTGAAGAGAATATCAAATGATTCAATCATTCATCTTAAGCAAGGACCATTTGAACTGATGCTGAAATGATGAGTCGACTGACTGGCTGATCCTGACATTAATGGATGACAGATCTGAGTCATTTTTCAAGGGAAAATACAAGATTGTTCCAGCTTCTCAATCTGAGGATCAGCTTGCTTTTCTGCATTTCGTATATTGTATATTGATTAACTATAGGTTTTATGACTTTTAGGAGTCATAAACTTTATACACAACGGAATATATCACATATGATGATGCTCATGATGTTTTATGTACTTTTCGGCTCTGCTGCTAACCTGGTTTGGATAAGGGCATCACTCTGGGGAACTGCCTCCTGGTAGGTCTCAGTGGACTAAAAGATGAAAACACCAAACGTCAAGAAACTTTCTTTCCATCTAAAAATATCAACTTATAGTTAACCATTAGCTGATTGAAAGTGCTTCTGACCTGATCAGGTCTTTGCAGAGAGGAGGGAAAGGCTGTTTCTGATAGTGGCCGAACACCTCGAAGACGATGGGCTGAGTCTTGATGTACTCAACAAAAGACTTGGTCACCTCCACCGTGATCTAACAGAAGAGAATCATCCAAACCTTCAGACAACATGTTGACAACTAGTTCATAACTAACCAATGTGACATAGAAACAGCGTTATCACAGTCATTAGCAATATTTAAAAATACGGTGGTAACAGATGTGTATGTAGAAATCAGTCATATTAATTGATAAATCGGACTGAATGTGTTGTTCAATTCTTACATTTTGTACATGGTAGAAGCCCAGCGGTGGTCCTCTGCCGGTGTTCTTCAGAGGCTCAGTGGAGAAAGCTTCATCATGGCGGTGGATGAAGCTGAAAAAAAAAAGCACTTTATGTCACCTGAAAACCTCAAGGTGACCAAATCACAAACATTTAAGATCAGTAAACATCTGAATACTGAAAATATAAATGTAGTTTGTAATTTTATTGCAGTCATTAAACTGTAAACTAGTGAGGACTCTTTCTGGTGTATAATGTGTCAAGATTATGGGGTTTTTTGCCTTCATTAGATTGTTCACAGCATAGAGCGACATTGGTGAAAAAGACAGGGATGAAACCGACAGCATTTATGGCGTATACTGCACATTAATACTGAACAGACGGGATCAGTGTGTCAGACTGTGGTCAAGACACGCAGTGCTCCAGTGTTGCTGCTCACTCACTTGAACTGGCAGAAGATGTCGGCGTACTCGGCTGAGATGCTGGAGGCCTGTAAGACGGTGACTCTGAAGGTGAAGGTGCTGCCAATCTTCAGGTGGGACAGAGCCTTCTCTGGAGAGAGGTCCAGAGGAAGATCCAGACCCAGACCTAAACTCTTCACTGGGCTCTGGGGAGGCTCCTGAGTGGCTACACAGGACAGAGGACGTTTTTTTAGATGATTTCTTATGAAATTAAGACTTAATTTGAAGTGGCTTTGCATAGAGGGACAGATCATAAAGAATTTTAACACATAGTATAATTCCCGGTCCCCCTCACCTTCACAGGTGTTGTTGTTGACTTCATCTGCAGAGATTCCTATCTCCGTGTTCTGTCCTTCTCCCTCAACAATTCGCAGCTCCTCCTGGGAGGTGTTGGAGTGGGGGAGACCACCAGGACACGTCTCGGTCTGGAACTAGACATGAAATCAAGAGCTTAACCCTGCATTAACATTCAAGTGAAGGAAAAAGTTGCATCTAAGTTATGTATATAATGTAGAACCAAGTCACAAGTCCTTCTAAAAGATCAAATTCATATTCTGACTGTCATCTTTTTACCTCTGCAATTGTGTTTCAATGACAATTTACATTATCTGTAACTTCCATGAAGAAAGCAGTCAGAAAACACCAAAACAAATCACTATCTATGAGCACCTTCTCAAACTGTTTGTCTTCAAATGAGATCTTGGCAGTGCCTGACTGCCTCACACCAGAACCATAATCAGGGGCCTCCTCATCAGCTGAAGAGAGACAAAACAGAGAACGAGATGTTGTCATCAATCATTTTCAAATACAAAACAACCTCTTTTCAGAAAAGACATTCTTGAACAAACACTACAATGTTTTTAATTTTATTTTTAACCTCACCTGAGATGGCCTGCACAGCCACCCTGAGGAAGCCCTTCACCTCTCCCTTCTCACTGACGATGGCCACGCGATGTACCAGGGGCACCGGGTACAGCAGGTTACTCAGGTACACAAAAGCCCTGAGGAGAAGGAGGGAGGGGAGAGATGAGGCTTTTTCACTTTAACTAAGCCTTTATTGAGCAATAAAAGAGCAGGATTCAAATCAATTTTGGCTGCAGGAGGGGAAAAGTGTCTGCTGGTGACCGACCTGCCGACCAGACGGAACCAGGGGAAGCGGTCGTAGAAGGGGTCGCCTCCGGTCAGGGCGTGGTCGCAGTCCTCCACAGCGCTGCTGGGGAGCTCAGCAGCGCGGTCATACATTTCTCTCATCAGGTCCAGCCTCTGCCTGCAGGGGGCAGTATAAAAAGAACAAACATCCTGAGGGCCTGCTTGAGCAGTATTTGCACAGAACAAAACAGGAGACAAAGGCAGAGCTGAAATAAAAAACAAGTTAGTAGTAGTAGCTACAAGAATATATTAAAAGAATTAAAATAAAAGTATCTGGTAGTAGACAGAAAGGTTGCTGTGGGGTGTGAAGGACAAACAGGAGCATGCTTTCATGGATTATTTTTAATCTGTATATAAACAGGACAAAATGAATTGTAGTATTTCTGTAAAGCTTTGTGGATTATATATTTTTTTCCAGGCTGGATTACAAGCTGAAGTTAACATATTCATATTACTTTTTTGTCTGACCAACAGTCAAAAACCCAAATATGTTGAGTTTACTATCATGGAAAACTAGAAACATTAGGAGACATTTGAGAAGCTGGTACCAGCGAATTTTTGGCATTTTTGCTTAAACGATTACTCAATTAATTTTCTGCCAATCATCTTATCATTTCAGCTCTAAAATACCACCATGTATAGTAAGGGTCAATAGGGGCCCAATAACAAACTTTTGCCCCGGGGCCCTATAGGAGTTTAGTCTGGCTATGTTTATTTTGCAAGTACTGTATCTATATTTGTACTTTTTATCTTATAGGTATCAATATTTTATAACCAGCAATGTATGATAAGAATATGAGATATGAAATGTTTTTATGGACAAACAACTAGAACCTTGACAATCAGCTTTAATCCACAAATCCACTTTCTTAATGACAAAACCAAAGTACCTGAGTTTCTCCAGAGTCCAGTAATGTGTGGCTCCGTTCTTTTGATCCTGTACTTCGACAGCTACGATGGTCCGAGGGAAAGGTCGTCTTTCCCTCTCTTTGGCCACGCTGGGAGGCAGCAGATCAGGAGGCAGTGGAGAGTACAGAGTGTCTGTCAACAGGACAAACTGGAACTGTACCTGTGGATGAAAACAACTCAAAACATCAGTAAGTGCTTGTTTAATGTCCCACTGTATCATATCTGCAATATCAAGTTAGGATTCTACTATTCTTAATTATTATTAATTATTATTTTAACAACAGCAGTAACATGTTGTTTGGAAATCTTTAGAATACATCTGACAGCATGCGAAAATTAATTCCTAATCCTTCAAAGAAGTGGCCTGATATAGTATTACTAGTCAAAATAAGTATTAACAGTCAAAATAATATCTCATCATATTTATATCCCTATTTACTAACTGGACTACACTCGATATAGAGCACTGTGCATTAGACTGCGATGACTCACGGAAATAAACCACTGTGGTGAGTCTAGACAATCAATGACTTTTCCAGAGACTTGCACTGATGCAAATCCAATTAAATTCACAACGGTCGACAGCTACCAGCAGACACTTCATATTCTGCACTCTGCTTCCAGTCTAGACTGAAGAGCAAAAACTCTTTATGAACTGGCATCACATTTAAATAAATTTGACTTTAAAAATTATTACTCTTAACTAGTGCAATGATTTTAGAGTGGGCTGACGCTGAGGTAAAACAAGCCAGATTTTAGTCAGTCAAATGAGCAAAGTGCATTGAACTAGATCTAGATTTAGTTAAAAAAATGTGTCTTCTGTTTCTTTTAATTAAGTCTAAAAGGAGATAAAAATCTGTTAGAAATGCATTCATATTTTTATGTTTTCCCACCTTCTTCTTCAGCTCCACACTGATAGCATTGGCCTCCTTGAGGAAGATGGCGTTGCCCCAAAGCAGATCCCTGAGCGAGGTGAACTGGTAGAAACGCCATTTTCTGAAAGCCCACAGAGCCAGCTCGGTCTCTCGCTTGGTCCACGGCACTGACAGGCAGGACAGACGATGTGTGAATAAAACATGATCAAATAAAGCTGTTAAGTGGAAGTCAATATCGACTTAAAGGATAAGTTCACAATTTTTCAAGTTTGTCTTAAAACAACAGTCAGGTTTCCATATAACAGTTAAAACAGGTGCAAAACAGGAGGTGCAATTGGTGGAGGTGGAGTGGGGGGGGGGGGGGGTAGAGGAGGATGGGTGCCTGCTGTCCTCCGCAGGGCGGGATCTCTTACTTTGGACTCAATGTATTTCATTTTTTTTCATGCTAATCTGTGATTGGCCATGACACATAAAATGACGCTCCAAGGGAGGCTGTCCTCCCTTACCAATCAACAACCAGAATGCAATATTGACATTGAGACATTGAGTTGGTCCAATGATAGTTTCCAGATTTCATCTTCAATTCTCTCCACTGTAAGGCAGAGTAGCAGCAGTAGATAGCTCCTTGTGTTAGCCAATGCAACAGCTGGCTTGTTGTAGCAGCCTGAAGGACTCTTTATACATCCATGGAAGGACTGTTAAGGACTGTTGTTAAGCTAATGGGAGAAATTATCTGGATTGTGCGGTGCAGCAGCAGCAGGACGCTGCCGGGGAGGCTGGAGAGAGACGCAACCGGAGAAACAACCAGGAGAGTTAGCTTGTTTGTCATTGTTGTTAATGATATCAGACTGTTAACTAACAAACAAGATGACCAACAGTCACAAATGGACGTTATGACATGAATACTTCATCTCCATGAAAGAAAGAAGAAGATGTCAGATAACATGATCTCTTTGATGATGGTCTCTTTGATCGCTAATTTAATCTCTGATGGTTAAATGTCTCTCTGTGTGGCTGTTGTGTGAATTTCCCCCCTTTTTTTCGCTGATCCTAGTAATGATCTGATCCGTGACTCAAATCCATAATACGATCTGAAACCGTGAGTTTTGTGTTCATCTTAACACCCCTAGTGTTAACATGTCAGCTTTGTAGACTGTATTTTGTATGTCGTGCACATAGATCAGAGTGTGTAAGTCATGTATTTGATACATGCATTAATACTTTCTGATGTGAACCTACACTTTTATATCTGTGAATGTTTTTAGTGTTCAATCTTTCTAGTATTCAGCACTGATCTGAAAATATATAGGAAACACGTGTAAATCATGTGATATGTTGTCTGTTTTTGACAAGAACATAAATTTGTTGTCACAATAGAACAATACTATAAATTTGAATTTCACTTTGTTGGTAAAATGACACATTTGAACCACTCCATGGCTAAAATGAGCACTTTTTTGTTTAGAGACATTATGTATATGCTAAATGTCTTTAAAGAAGCAGCCTTTTCACCACTCAAGCAAATTGTTTTATTGGCATATAAAATTGCCCCCCACCCCTCCGATTTCATCAGGTGGGACAATGATATAGTTTGATGCGGTTTGTTGTAAGATTCCATGTTGGTTATCCTCCTGTCCTCCCCATTTTTTTGAGTCACCAGCTGCCACTGCTTTAAAGAATATTGAATTAATTTGACCAATTTGGATGATGACAGCAAGAAAAACCTGTTTCAATGTTCATTTGGACTCCTGAAAGAAATGAAACCTAAAGTAAAGAAGATGTGTTTCAAGTGATCAGATCCCTCACTGGTCATAATCAGAAAAATAAATTGTATAATTGCGAATATAATCTAGTTGTAGCTTTGTTAAATACAAAAGATGAATGCTTGATAAGTCAGAAACAGTTAAATGTCACAGTATCACCTTCCTCTTCAGGTTCCTCTTCCTCCTCAGGTGACTCCAGATACCGAGAATCCACCTGTTTCTGAAGAGCCTCCAGTTTACTCTCATAGTCCTTAAAGAAAACATATAATCCAGATCAGGATTAGGGCACCTTTAATGGAACAATATATCAATGTCAAGACTGGAATGACATGTTTTTGAATCTGATGACATCAAATGGAGCGTTAACTCACCAGCCTCTGCTGTTCTAGCAGGTTACTGGCTTCTTCTCTTTCTTTGCGGTACTGATCCTCGAGCTCCTGAAGCCTGAAAGGGATTCAACAAGACTTAATCCTAGTCAGTAGCAACACATTATGCTAATAACAACAATAATGATACTAATTATAACAGTAATCTTCAAAACAGAGTCCAAACTACAAATAAAGTATTACAATAACATCGATCATCCTCATTATTTTTATGTCGTCAGTCACACACCTCTGCTCCATCTCTTGCTTCATGTCGATGCCTTGTTTCTCCAGCAGCTCTCTCTGTGCAAACGCCCAGTCGACGGGCTCCACCGGAGTCTCGGCGCACGGCGTCCTCTCCCGCTCCAGCCGAGCCTGCTCTGGGTCGTTGAAGCGAAACACGTGGCTCTTACCCATGATGATGCGGTTCCCTAAGAAAACATAAAAGTAAAAATGTCTTATCGTATCATGATGTTACACAGCCTTAAGGAGGACATAAAAGATGACATTAATTACAGATTACATCTTTATTATGATACATTTATGATTTAATTACTGACATTTTTTTATGTTTTCCAAGATGACTGAAATTCTTTGTTAGCATTTGCACTTGTTCCAACATTGTCATCTCCCAATACAGTTCTCTGTTTATTCTTCTAGGCACAATTGCTTTGTTTTCCACCTTTTTTTATAAAAGCTGCACACATACCAGACCGCAGGACGATGGGTGTAGTCACTTTCTTTCCGTTGACATACGTCTCTGACCCCTCACATGGCTCCAGGATGACACAGCCTGTTCCACAAAAGATTTATAAAACCGTTACAAATTAAATATATAATATAAACAGATGCTGGGTTTGATTTTTAATATATTTTAAACTTTAGTATATTTATTAAACATTTTAATTTCACATGCTAAGTCACAGAAAAAGCAGCCAGCTTTTACCTTCTCCCTGAGGACCTGTCGTGCTGCTGAAGGTGCAGTGTTCATCTTTGATAAAATGGCCGCTGAGAACAATGTCTTGGCGAGTCTTGGCATTTTCACGGCCAACCCTGACAGAAGATAAGGTAATCAAATTGAGACAAATCCCTTGAAACACAGACACACAGTATCTGAAGTGAATCTTAAAACTGAACACTTTGAAAAACTTACTTGGTGAGGCCATCTTTGATGTAATACAGCAGACACTCTGACATCAGCGGGTCCTCGTTCAGGTTCACAAGATGAGGAGTCTAAAAGGGCAAATTATGACAAACATGGCTGAGTATTTGTGTCAGTTTGGAGAGCTGTCAAGTAAGTGTTGTACGTCTTTTATTGAGGTGTTTGAATGGTTTAAGTACGTGCAACAGCAATCAGCATCTTACCTTTTTCGGGGAGAAGACACCAACGGTGCCTCCATCTTCTCTCATGGCAACACCCATCTCAGCCAGCAGGGCCTCTCTGCAGAAACAGTCACACAGTTAGCATCATAACGTGTGTTCATACAGACAATATTAAGGTCAGAGCTGTAAAAAAGCAGGATTTGAAAAAAATGTGAAGTGAGATTGTTTTGACATCGCTAGCTTTTCCCTCATGGAATGATAACATAACACTGAATAGACTATTGATGGACTGCTAGTACTATGAAAAGTTACACGAATATGAACATGTACTGCATGTATCAACAGATAAGACATAGACTAATCTTTTCAGTCATTTCCAAAAAGAACACTGTCATGAAAATAATCCAGGTACAATGCACGGCAGGGTAGACAACTGAAGCCTTAAAATCTTCAAAGCAGTCCTGCAGTCCAACAATGTAATAAAACCTTATTACAAACTAAATTTATTGTAAGAGTCTAAGAGTCAAAAACAGTCCATTTGTCTTCATTTGGGTTGACTTACCCAAAAGTCAGGTTGTTAAATGGTTAAATATAATAATACACAATATAATAAAATAAGAACTCACCATCCCTATTGCTATGTACATGAGGAGGTTGCGAGAATGAGAGTAGAGGTCAAGTCTTACATCTAAATCTAAATGCTGTAAAACCATGCATGAATATTTTTGACCGACCTCTCCATACGAATCGCCTCAGTGCGTCGCAGCTTCTCTTCCCAGGTCTCATTGAGCTCTGCAATGATTTTCTCTGTTTCCTGTTGGTCAAAGACACTTTGCTCATTCTCTTACTTACAAGGACCGCTCCCACCACATTTAGCAACTTTTCATCCCCACTCACCTTTATTTTGTTTCACTAACATATCCAGAACTCGCCACAGTGAACATTTCACATCTCTACATCTCTCCTACCTTGAGCCTCTCAATGGCCTCTTCACTGGCTGGGCTGAAGATGCGATCATGGAGGTTGTTGATGGACCCGGCGCGGCTGGACAGGACCGAGAGCGAGGGGGAGGGGCTCATTCCCGTCATGGCATTGGTCACTGTGGAGAGATCACCCCCTTGATTGACAGCCTGGCGATTGTTCACAAAGTTCTTGTAATCGCACAGGTCTGCCAGAGAGAGAGGCGTCGTGTGGAAGAGAGCAAGAGAGAAAGAGGGGAGGAAGGACAGACGGAAGGTAGGAGCAGACGCCGGGTAATTGAGGAGAGACATCGGGGGATTGTGAGGTACACGCAGAGAAACGGATAAAAAAAGGAAACAAAATGGGGGAACGACAGGGAGGAGTACAAAAAAAGGAGAGAAAGCTCAAATAATGGATCAAAGAAGCAGAGCCATCGCAAACAGAGAGAAAAGAGCAACTTAAACAAAATGCCAAGGAGACGCTTTTTTTTTCTCAGACTACACAGACATACTCGACAAGCTCGCAAGCATGGTTATGAGAAAGTAAACTGAAAATATATACATCACTACAATGCATATAGACCAATTACAGGCTGAGGTTTTTTTTGATTTGGGGCATGTCCTCATGTCATGTCTGTGAGATGTTTAGCTTTTGGTTGCATGGCTCCTGGCAGTGCAGGCTACGTAGCTTCTGACTCAGCTTCAATTAACCCCACACACAGAGAACCAGGATGCAGAGAAAAGAGCTTCTCAGCAATCTAAAATGGCGTCCTCCCAGTCAGTCCTTTCTTCCATGATCACTAATAAAGCAAAGTAAAACATTGCATGCTTTATGCCAACCCTGGCTTTGAATCTTTTTGTGCAATACAGAACAGAAACAAAGAGTCGAGCAGAACAGATTCTTAACGAGTTGCAAGATTCCAAACAAATTTAAAACTGTGTTATAACAATGAAATTATTTGGATGTTAAGCTTTTGTAATTAAAAAAAGAGAGAAAACATGGAAACCAGAACTAATGGGAAGAAAAAGGAGGCCATTTTGCAGAATTCCTGAGAAGAAGTAATGGATTACAGCAACAACGTCATGATTTTAGTGTTGCTCTAAATAATTATAATTTATTTTCTATTTAATCTATGTTTTGTCTGACTTGACATATAGTCTCTTGGGGTTGTTAGACAGGTCTCTGGTGTGGTGCAGGAGGAAGGCCAGCTCAGGATTCATTTCTATTAGTTTGCAAAGCGCAGGCTTGCAAGAGTTATACACACATTTCAAACCAGTGATGACCGGGCCGGGGCAGCGATACGCTGATAGGACAGAGGAGAGAAAAGACTGTGTGTGAGAGACACCCACACTTCAAGTTTTACTATCATCCTCCTTCCCGAATGTACAGAGAGAAAAACAAACCTGTACAAAAGCAGGTCTCAATGCAGGTTTGTCTGTGTAATTGTGTGTTTGCTTTTATATATGAGCATCTTCTATGTTTCACTCACTCTCTATGATGTCTCCCAGGCCCTGAGCGTACAGCAGGTCTTTGAGGCGAGCCACCTCCTCTTTCAGCTCACGCACCAGGCGGTTGTTGGGGTCCTCGTTGATCACAGCGTTACAGCGGATCTGTTTGGCACGATCAGCGTACCTGGAGGGACGGAAGCCACGGAAGTTAAGAGACAATTGAAAGCAATCCTCTGTCTCTCCATACAGTGACAGATTAAAGACAAGACTGTAAACTCCACATCTGAGAAGAGAATAGTACAGAAACAATGTTGTATGCATTTGATAAGATGCCACACAGTCATTGCAAAGACTGGAAAGAGTCCACTGTGCCACATATTGCCCATTTTCCTCAATAATATGTAAATTAATGCAGACATTTTTCTCACCGGAGGGTACTGAGGGTTTCATCATAGTTAATGTCAGCAGGGCTGAGTGCAGCCACCATGGCCGTACGAGAGTTTCCTCCTAAAAACAGAAGATTAAACAATGCGTAAATTGTTGCAGAAAAGGACTTGATCTTGGTTTAAACAAAGGTTTATTATATTTCTTGTATTACAGACCTAAGTTCTCCCTCAGTAGCCAAGTCAGAACTGAATCTCTGTATGGAATGAAACTCTCCACCTTCTTCTTTTTCTTGTTCTGTACACAAAAATAATGAAAGTTATTTGCGAATCGCCTCAGAAACAATATTGAATTAATCCTATTTGCTGATTCAGATATGTGATAGATTGTTTTACGAACCTTGTTTGGTGCTGAGTCCTGTCAGGTTGAAAGAAAAATGCCGACATTTGTTATTTGAACAACAGGAAATAAGGATTGGCAGCAGTTTATTTTTGATGACAACTCACCAGTTCAGCTAGACCAGAAATAACTTTCCCCAGTGTGGTCAGAGATTTGTTGATGTTTGCTCCTTCCTGCATTACAAAGAAATAAACGTCAGTCATGTGAAGCATTGAAATATTCCTTAAAAAGAATCACTTTAAAAATATATTCCTCTCTCCCCTGTATGCAGAAATACCACAAACACTCAAAAACAACCGTCTCCGCTCACCTTCAGTCTGGTTCCTTTAGCTCCAGTTGAGTCGGCTCTTTCACTGCCAGCCAAGTCCACCAGACTGATCTTGCTGACCTGTGATAATACAGTATTTTCAAAAAAAAATTGCTCCGTATGAAAAATAATAAACACCCACCACAGCTAACACATTTCACCTGAAACTGCACTCGGAGGACTAGCGGTAAAGTGCTGGTTATCAATCAATACACCACAGATGGCCTCCACTCAGGTCATAAAAGCTGTAAAATCATTTCTGCCTCGTAACATCTCTCTTACAGCGGCGGCACTGCAACAAGGTTCAGTTTGGGGAAACTACTTTTCTTATTGATTTGTTGAGCTGAGTTTGGTGTCTGAACCTTTTCTGATGTGTTGTCCGTATCCGCATCATGTTTCTTCTGTGTGAAGATGATGTTAAAGACAGCATGGGAGCGGCTGCTGGTCTCGTTCATGTTGGTAGCAGCCACAGTCCTGAAAAAAAAAATTCTGCTTTAGGTGCACAATGCTGATCAAAAATATTATGTCCATCTATCATTATCTGCTCTATCCATCCATAATTTATAATCTATCTATTGATCATGAGAGGAGTCCGTCATTAACGTTCAGTCTCGCTCTGTTACCTGGCCTTGTTTCCAGAGTCCATCAGATCCTGGATGTCATTGTAGGATGTGACAGCTAGTTTGGACAAATCCTCGACGTAGGGTCCCATCAGAGGGTGCTCTCTGACACGTAGGTTCCCTTTGTTCTTGGGGTTCAGCAGGTCACGCACGCGCTCGCAGTAGATTTCCATGTAGCTCACCTGGAGGAGGGCAAGAGGCGATTATCTCATTTTTTAAAGATTATAAGTATCTTATATAATTTTTTTTTTTTTTTTATCAGTCCTAAAAGATTTTTAGAAGTTATTTGTTGGCCTTCTGTAATATCTGTTCACTGCAGCACCATCTGCTAGAGAAAGACTGCCAATGTAATGTTTCACTCACCTCCACAGAATAAGACATGCTGTTATCAATATTGCTGTCACTGATCTTGGTGAAAAGGTCCTCACAAAGCTAGAAAACATAAAAACAGATTGTTGTGGTCAAAATGTATTTGGATTACACTAAAATGCAAAATCTTTTGTCTTAGTTTATAGATATCTATTTTCTATAACTTCACTGTCTAGTTTATTGTATTCATTGATGAGTTCAATTGCTTTTAAAGTCATGTGTTTGGTTGTCAGTTGACACTCTATCCTATATTACCAGAGGTATGATCCCTTGCTGGTCCTTCTCCTGTCGTCCCATCATGGTGTAGCTTTTGCCTGCTCCTGTCTGTCCGTATGCAAATATGCACACATTGTAGCCTTCAAAGGCATGAAGCAGCATCTCCTCGCCGATGTCCTTGTACACCTGCATCTGGGTCGCATAGTTGATGTCCTCAGGCTGCAGATATGGAGGGAACGGAGTGGAAGTACACAAAAAAAAAAAGTTGGGAGAGACAGAAAGTCATCATTTTTAAATAATTTAACTGAAATAAACTGACCCAAAAAAAAGTTTGGACATCAAAAACACATTGGGTGCTCAAGCAAACACATTTTTACACCATGTAGTTGAATAAAAACAAATCAGATCAGCATTTCTCCTCAATTATGGTTGAGAATTACTAACCTGACTAATAGTACATGTATTTAGTTGCTAAAAGCATAAAAACTGAATGATGCAGTGAAACTCACCGTGGTGTGTGACCAGTACGAAAAGTCAAAGTTGAAACTCTTGTTTTCTTTCGGCTGTTTGGGGTTCAGGATTGCTAAAACAGAGAAAAACAGATAAGTGCAAGTTAGAGGCATCAAAATGAAAACATTCACACTCAGACACTCTAATGTACATGATTTGATTCTAGTTTCCTCACTGTTAGCTCTCCATTAGGTGGAGGATGCCAAAGAGTGAAAATGTGAAAACATCTTTCAACACAAACAGGCTCTCTCACACAATTTGTCTCCTCACTCCTCGACCAAGCCATTACCATGTCCTAACACACACACACACACACACACACACACACACACACACACACACACACACACACGTATGCACACACACACACACACATCCAATTTAAATGACCACATTTTAAAAAAAATGTTCCATCATGATCGGTTCAATCCAGCTGTGTCTTGTCATCTTGATTATCTAAAATTATTTTATGTGATTATTTCTAAAGAACTTATCCACAAAGTTCAGGCATCCTGGTGGACAAGTGGTCAAGATACAAACATATCTATAATCAGTATGACTAAACTAAAGCCTGTCCTACAGCTCAGTTTGTTTGTCGGTATCTATAAAGCAATGTACCACCATAAAAATGGTACAAAACTTCATCAACACAGAGAGAGGACAGACTATATTACAGTTAGTATCAATAGCAGCAATTTTAAATGCACCACTCATCCTTTTTAAAGAGAGGAGGGTGTAGCGCATGTGGAAAATGAAACAAGAACTGAGCATTAGCAGTCGCTTTTAGCTGTAAATTGAATCCACTGCATCTCCTCCTGTGGAAAAGTTCAACATAGCAGCAGCAACGTCCTGCTGATGTTTCTGGAAAGCCTGACAGAACAGGCACTCAAGCTGAACAACACAGTGTGACCATAATGCAGAAAAATATCTGAAGACAATCAGCATTGGAGGCTGTGAGCGCTCACATTCAGAGTCAATGAAGGTAATGAGTTGAAATAATGAAAGTTTGCATCTTTGGCTCTAATGAGATCATTAAAAACACCAACAGGCACAACGGGCTGAAATACTCGTCCCTTTCTCCTTCACTTGTATCAGCTGACTCTGTGTCTGGGTTCAACCAGAACAAGGAGGCCTTGTTGGTCCCTGCAGCTCCTATGATGAGAGAACAGAGCTGCAGCGGTCGCTACATCCTACACACACTGACAGGCTTCAGTCGCCAGGCTTGACTGAAGCTTTTGTTTCATTCCTTAGCTGCCAAGATGCTGCGTGCCTCCCTGCCCACTCTCTGGTTGCTGGAGGGCAAAGCTGCCTGAGAGACAAATAGCTGAGGCGAAATGCTAAACTTGCCTCAATGTAGGTCACAGGAATATGATCAAACCTGCATCAGAACAGCTTTTCACCTCTGTGTTTCACACTCTAAAATCATGAGTCATAAACAGGTCGACCATACATACAGCCCCCGCCTCATACACAACCTTACAGTCGTGTATCAATTATTTATATGAACATGTTGTGATTCAGGTTAGCAGACTGAAAAATCACCTCACTGGAGAACTCGTCAACAATTGTCATTTTCAGAATCTATTACAGATCAATTTAAGTTTAAGAATCGACAACAGAAAAAATCCCAATCATCTTTTTTATAATCCGAATGATAAAATGGTTTCTGTTATCTGTTTCCAATAATCAATAATCCCTTATTGGGAGTAAAGACAAAGAATCGTATCACTGCAATCCTTAAAAAAGGAAGCAACACATAACTGCAGTATTTTACACATTATATACAGTATGTATGGTTCATTGCATGTTTACATGTATCATATCACATTTCCTGATTCAGTCATCCAAATGTGCATTTTATTTTAAGTCTCTTTGTTTATATTTTTCTGTGATTTTAGTGTCTTTCAAATTACTCTTAAGGTATAAGGTTTTGCTGCTTTCAGTCCATTTTGGTCCAGCATCACTGGGTCAATGTCTTCTTTGATACGACCACTAGGGGCAGCAAACTTAAAAATGTTCAAATACTAGATATTGTGGTTTTAAATGAAATAGGAGAAATATTAAATATATTTACTGAAATTTTATCACAATAATAATAATACAGTTTATGTATATAGCACCTTTGTAACCACTGTTACAAAGTGCTTTACACCCAGCAAACAACAAAAAGCAGAGATACACAAATAAAAAGGCAGAAACTTGTCAAGCAGACGGCAAGCATAAAAGACATAAAAATAATTTTTAAAAAAAATACATTTTAAGAAGTGATTTAAAAGAAGAAAATGATTTGGTTAGTTTGAGCTCCTCAGGCAGACCATTTCAGAGTTTAGGTGCCATGACAGCAAAGGAACAATCAATGTGCACCTCTTTTGCTCCCATTACAGCTGGTCAAAATGTGCAAAGCAGGATCCACATAATCTCTCAACACAATATGTAACATTTATTCACATCTTCATCCATCAATTAATTTATCTCTTACAGCCGTACCATCAGAAAACAGCAGTCCAATCAAGTCAAATCATTTCTGAGGAAACATCTGGATTCATACTCACTTGTGGTGTTTCCTGACATCTGAATGATGCATTTGCTATCCTTCGCCATCTCTCTGGAGTTGAAGGGTCGGACCCTCACTGCCACTTTCACTGAAGCCCCCGCCATGTTACAGGTGGGTGTGGGAGCAAGCGAAGGAGCTGAAGATCTGCGTGGCTACACAGACACACGTCTGGCACCTGCACAGGTAGATGATGAGAAGGATTTAATACAGGACAGGCCTGACAGATGTTTTTGTTTTGCAGTGTATATGAAGCACCTTATCATTACATCTTAATGCCATATATAGAATAAGGCTGAATATCTATACAATATCAAATTAACAGTGATAATTTCAGTTATGAATGGCTTGTTGTTGCTAAATATTTAAAACAGGGCCTTGAGGGGCTCAAACAGCTGACCCATTCTCCATTTTCAGGCCCAATAATCACAGTCAGTTTGGCTTCAGGCAAAGACTCGCAGCTCCTGAATCTCGCTGAGTAAATGATGGACCATCTCTTGGCAGGAAGATCATCAGCATTCCTGTTATTATACAGTAAAATGGCTGCTTACTCTTTGCTGAGGCCTTGTGATAAACTGCATCTCCTCACTGCTTCACACCAAAACAAAAAAACACATTCCTGCTTATAGGCTACTTCAATTTTTTGCTGTGCTGTTGTTGTTGCTGCTTTTTTAGAATAATTTGCTGGTTTTGTTGGTATCTGTTTAGTTGTCTTCTATCTTTTTTCTGTGTTAATGATCATGCATGATGATTTTATAACGGTATGTTTGCTTCAGCACTGCGCAGCGCACATAACATCCATCTTCCCAACCTCAGCCGATGAAAAACACAATTCCTCTTGAACATCTTTATTAAAACTTATTCTCTACCAAGAATAAATGAGGCAAGGACACAAATCTGACATGACATCTGCGGTAAAGACTGTTAATATTTATATCCTAAGCCATGTAAATATTGTCTCCTCCATCTTCCTTTGCCTGCCGCACCTCAAAAACAGGCCGCGTAAACATGTACGGCACAGAAATCAAATCACCAAACACTGCGTCAGAAAGGAGGTCAGCACACATCATAAAAGCTTTAATTGCATTTAGGGCTTTTATCTAATTGATCTGGGGGGACCGGGGGTGTAAATTTCTCGAAAGATGGATGGACAATTATTGACAGCAGAGACATCAAACATTAAAAGCCCCTGACGCATCGTCCGTATTTACCTGTCTAACATGTACAAAAGGCCTGAAAATCACAAACACAGACACAGACTGTCCTCCTCGAGGCGTGACACCCTTTGGCACCGATGCTGTGCCGTGAAAAACATCTCATCACGGAGCGGAGGAGCCGTATCTTACCTCAGCAGCTCAGACGCGACGACCGCAGAGGGTGAATCCTCTGCCCATTCACAACAGCGCCAGGATCCTCTCCGGTGCCTCCTTCTCGATTCTCCTTAGCAGCCTGTATGTTTTTTTGCCTTTCTCTGTCTTTGGTCAGCCTACAACATCCCCTCTTTGGGCGCATCCATACATGGAGAATCCGCCGGGGGAAGTCGAGAGGTGAGTCTGCCTGCGCTGGAGCTTTGAAACGCAGCGGTGCGTCAATGAGAGGAGAGTGGGAGACAGCAGGAGGGAGGAGCACCGGGAAAGATGTATAAACAGGAGGATGGGTGCGGGATGCTCCAGCGGCCCGCCGTCAGTCCGTCCGCCCGCCAGTCGGTCAGTCTGAAAATAGGGGAAATGGCGGTGCTGCTGTGCCAGGGATGCTGGGAGGCGGTGATGACATCAGCATCAGCATCATCAGCAGCGGCAGGCAGCCATGAGGCAGAGCGATGCAGTACAGAGAGGCACAGCACAGAGGAGGAGGGGGGGGGGGGGGGGGCAACAGGGGTATGTAATAGGCCTCAGACAGACAAATCATGGGTGATAATAACAGACTAGAGTAAGACATAAAGAGACCAGAAATGTGAGAGTCAGGAACCTGAGAGACAGTTGTGTTATTATTTCTTTCTCTATGAATTATGCTTAAATTGTGACTCTTGCTTTGTCAACATTACACTCAAGAAATGGCCATGCAATAAAGCAAATATGAATTTGAAAATTAAAAAGAGAAAGAGAGAGACCCATCACACCATAGTCACATGTTAATTGTTGGTTACATTAACTAATCTGCTTTTCTTAAGGGACAAACTCAAGATATATACAACTCACTTCTTTACAGCTAACTGAGTCTTTTGACTGTAGTTATGGAGGTCCATGATTTCCAATAATTTCTGGTGAAGTGTCCTGTAAAGAACTGTGTACAAATGTTGGGAAGACAGGAATCTCCCTAAAAGAAAAGCTTTACATAAACCCAAATAATTACTCACTCATTGTTCGTTTCATTAATGGTGACTCTGACTGTGGACAAATTTCACAATTTTGCATGTTCACCTGACTGCACACGGACTAACAGGCTCTAGGTTAAACCAGCATATATAACTGGAAGTGTACTGACTGAGCACTCAAGTACCAAATTACATACAGTAGGTGTCTCCAGGAAATGTCTTGGAAATTATAAGGAAGAGTTTCGTAAATTACAGATGTGTAAAGTGAGGCGGTATCCTGATGTGTGACTGTAGAGAGAAAAACAACTGACACAGTTAAAGTTAAATCACACAATCATGATTCCAGTTAGTTCATTATTTTCTACTATTAAAAACATTAAGGTTTGGTGGTTTCATCACTCTGCTGCTCCGATTTACTGTTCAGTCTCCCTTTATCAAAATGTACTTCACTGTGCAGAATCATATATGTTCAGAGTTTGACACTTGATGGCTGGTACATTTAATGTGATAAGGATTGGATATCATTTTAAGAATTTTGAACACCTAAATTATTTTTTTCTATTTAAAAAAAACACATCAAGCACAAATTATTTCAAGCGAGAGTATTTTTACACATCTTAAAACATGTCTGGAGGAGATCTTAAAATAAAAATCCACTACAAACTAAAAAAAAAATGTGGATGCTTATTTAAGAATTTGTTTTCCTTTAGAGAATTATAATCATAACCCAACATCTTAATCCTCCAAATAGAGCAACCATGTCTAAAGCATCTATAGTGACCACATGGGGAAACATTACTAGTGGTTAAACAGTTACTAATTAGTATGAGGAACTTTAGAGAATGAACTGCCATGATTGGAGTAAAAAATTTCTCTCCAAACTTGGTTCATATATAATAGATCATGGCCCAATCAGCCTTTTCCAAAACAGACTTTTTGACTTGTCATAGTGGCAAAAACACAGGTGTTATTAATAAAATATTAACGATGTTAACCATGAAAGTCATAACAGGGTGGCAGTGAGCCATCATGCACAACACCAAGATGCTGAAACTAAGGCAGCTAAATGCTGTTCAGCCATAATTAATTTTTATTTATTTTATTTGCACCAGTGTTTTTATTATTGTGACAAAATGTCTTCAGTGAAAAAGAACCTCAACCACTTTCATCTTAATTTCTATTTCAGAATTTCACATATAAAATGTTCAATTTTGTATGAAATATGTCTGCTATATTAGATACTCAAATTTTCTTTCAAAAAATATATATAATTCTGTCATTTAAACTAGGATAAGATTGAGTGAACCTGGCCTATATCTATTTTTTCTGGTTTAAATGTCCATATGGCACCACAGTTGTTTGTTTTATGACTCCCCCTGAGGAGGAGCTTGTATGTACATCCGTCTCTCTCTCTTTTCCCTCCCCAGCTCCTCCTCCTGCTCTGTTTGGGCAGATTTGGAGTGTTCTGTCCAGTGCAAAGGCCAGTGAGAAGGTAAAACCAAGTCTCATTTATTTACCAGAGGTGTAATTATTTACCAAGCCAGACCAAGAGCAGGGCACCTTCTTCTGATCCTGATCTGATGACACAACAGTTTTTAAAGAAGCCAAAAGTATGAAATTCTCCACAATTACTAACAACAAGCAAAGAATAAACCTGACTTTTTCAGATTGAAAGAGAGGAAAAGCTTTTGTTTTCTAATCAGATTGTAAGAACATTAAAAATATCTGTAACATCACAGTAAAAATTTTGTGTAAATATTGACTGGAATTTGGAGTTTGGAGTTATTTTATGTTTGGTGCCATTATGACTCCTTTCAATCTTTAACATTTGTAAAAACACAGTTGCAATGATTTCTTCTACTTAATAACTTACATTCAAAAGGACAACTGGCTGACATTGATATTTATGATGTTGTGGTTGCAAAATACTTGGACGAAAACTGTCGTGTAAGGTCCATTTCACCCTGAACATAAAATGTAAGGAAACATCAAACTTTTGCATATTTCTTTTTACAGTAATCATAACACAATTATGCTCAGAACTCATTACTGACAGCAAACTAAACTTGCGAATGCTTCCCTCTTACCAGAATGTTTTGTTTTGGGAATTACAAGCCACTACGATTCTTACATAACTGTTATCATGGCCTCTCTCCCTCTTGGCATGGACACACTTGGCACTAAAATGAACCTGGAGTGATCCGGTCACAGCAGAACAGCTGAAAATACAGACGTGAATGATGTGAAGCGCCCAAAACTGAACTGAACTGGGACACATTTAGATTTCATTCACAGGGTGTCAGAGAAGGACCACATAGTCTGAGTTCAGGATCATATTGTCAACTTTGTAGTGTTCTTTTATTATTGTAACAAATAAAAAACATTTGTATGGGAGCATGTGTCACTGTTGCTAGACCTTTGGGAGGGTAGTTACAGTTCTTTGAACTCTGGTGACTTTGTCAATAACACCAAAACAATGAAAGAGCTCATGTCAAACAACATGAACAAGATTTTGAGTTCCTATATATGTATATGTATACAGTTGAGCTCATAAGTTTACATATCCTGGCAGAATTTGTAAGATGTGTACCATTCTTTAAAGAAAACATGAGTGATCAGGCAAAACACGTCTTTTATTTTTAATGGGATTCAAATTAAATTATAAGGCATCACAGAATAGCACAATCATTAAACAAAACATAGCAATAAAGAAAATAATGAAATGGTCCCCATTCAAAAGTTCTTAATACTGTGTATTGCCCCCTTTAGCATCAATGATGGCTTGCAATCTTTTGTGATATTTGTGGATGAGACCCTTTATTTTCTCAGTTGGTAAAGCTGCCCATTCTTCTTGGCAAAAAGCCTCCAGGTCCCGTAAATTCTTGGGCTGTTTTATATGAACTGCATGTTTGAGATCTCCCCAAAGTGGCTCAATGATATTGAGGTCAGGAGACTGTGATGGCCACTCCAGAACCTTCACTTTTTTTTGATATAGCCACTGAAGGATCAACTTGGCCTTGTGTTTTGGATCATTGTCATGTTGGAAAGTCCAAGTGCGTCCCATGCGCAGCTCCCAGGCTGATGAATGCAAATTGTCCTCCAATATGTTGTGATAACATGCTGCATTCATCTTGTCATCAATTTTGGCTAAATTCCCTGTGCTGCTGTAGCTCACACACCCCTAAAACATCAGAGATCTACCTTCATGCTTCACAGTAGGGACAGAGTACTTTTCGTCCTTGTCTAATAGTCCTTGTTGACTCCTCCCCAAACATAACATTTATGGTTGTGACCATAAAGTTCAATTTTGGTCTCAACACCCCAAATGACTTTGTTCCAGACGTTTTGTGGTTTGTCTAGGTGTTTGGCATATTGTATTTGTATTTGGCATATTTTTACTGGCAACTCGACCTTGCAGCCCATTTTTGTTCAAGTACCTCCTTATTGTGCATCTTGAAACAGACACACCATGTTTTTGCAGAGAAGCCTGTATTTCAGCTGAAATTGGTCTACCTAACCATGGCTTGGTATCAACAGAACCCCTACTTTTCCACTTCGTTATGAGAGTTTGAACACTACTGACTGGCATTTTTAAAACCTTTTTATATCCTTTTCCTGATTTATAAAGTTCAACTACCTTTTCTCGCAGGTCCTTTGACAGTTCTTTTGCTTTCCCCATGACTCAGTATCCAACAAATAATAATAATATTGTAATAATATATAATATAATATATAATATTTCATAAATTCTGCCAGGGTATGTAAACTTAAGAGCACAACTCTGTATATATATAACAACCACTGTAATTCTCTATTTTAATTGTGAATACATGTGGATTTTTGTTCTGTTTTGTCTAAATTCACACTTTCCTCACGTATAAAATCAAACTTGTGACTTGTTTGATATTCAGTATGGAAAAAAGGAAAAAGGACGCTATTATAATTTTAACAGAACAAACTCTGATTTAACCTTTTTTAATGTACTGTATTGCATGGTTTTGCACACTACACAATAAAACGTGTGTGTGTATTGATGTGTTGATATGTGCGCACGTGTCTGCATGTGTGTATGGATGTGTGTGTGTGTGTGTGTGTTGTGTGTGAGGCTGTATATTTGCCTGTCCCCCTTCCTCCTCTGAGAGAGCAGATTGGCTCTCTGAGAGGAGACTCCTCTCTACAAACGCAATGCTGATGTGACTGCAGGGACACACAAAATCAACAAACCACTTGCCAGCTAACCTGAACCGGTTCTAAGCTGCCTGGTGCACGTCCTCAGTTTTCAACAAGAGTTCAACAGTCAAATGTTATGGATCAAAGCCAGAAATGATTCACAAAAACAGTCCCAGTGTATCCAAAATATAACAAAATTAACATGCACTTATGAGTCTTTGCCAGACAACATCTATTAAATTCAAATATTGGACCGAAAAAGATTAATCCCGAAGTCACACACGTTTGTGTGTGACTTCGGGATTTGTTGTTAAGACAATGTTCTGGCTACATACTGTCTGGTATTTGTATGATTTGTATTGTTTGTTTAGGAGTGTCACATATAGTTTCATCCAACTGGGGAAAAAGGCCTTAAGAAACACACTCTGAGGGACAATTTGAGAACTTTCTAGCTTTGAAAAGTCTTAAAATATTAATGCTATTTGCAGGAGGTAACAAAAAATATAGAATATAATTAAAGCTGCAAGCAGCGATGAACGGGCCCTCGCAATCGAAGGTCTTCTGTCACGAGCATGTAGATGTCTTCAGGCCCGGGCTCTTTTCAGACAATGCAAGAAGGAGATAAACATCACTTCCTTTGTCCACTGTTTTGCCTGCTGCTGGGGCTGATTCGCTGAAATTTCGTAGGGGGCGCTATTCAGCCAGTTTGCATCACTGATGGAATATTGTCATGTAGATGTGTTCAGGCCAGGACTCTTATCAAACATTTAAAGTTTGGTGTAGACTGGAGCATGTACAATAAAGTTATAGCAACTTCCTCTGTTATGGTGAAACATCAAATCTCAATGGTGCGAGGATGAGAATTTTCTGCAGGGTGAGACATGTCTGTCTTGCTCACACCTGTGTCATCAAAATTATGCAAGTTTTGGGCCCATTCACTTGAATTTCAATTAGAAACAAAACTCTTGATGAGTTTGTGTGTAAAACAAACTAATTACCTAATTTTATTAGGGTGAAGGCCCTAATAAAACTCAATATAAAGAACACATTAACTTTGCCTTTACTACAGTAAGGTGATATTACACCGTGCCCCAACCCTTTAGTCAAGTGACGCACACCGACCGTGGCCAACAGGTCAAAGACCTGTTTGTTTTAAATCTTCACCCAAAACTCCCACTCAGGCTCAGTCTCAGTCTGTCGGTTAGTGATCTGTCTCGGTGCAGGCTTCCCAGGAACCAGGACACCAGCCATGATGCAGCGGGCTTTGTTCAGCCGGAGCGCGCTGTTCGCTCAGCAGGCAGCAGCGGCCCTCGAGAGTCCCCTGGCCGCCAGGAGCGCGCCCCAACTACAGCGACTGGACCGCTCCATGTCCTCCGTCACCATCCCGCCGCCGGCATGCATGCTCCGGCCGCTAGAAGCGCCTTACCGATACCTGTTCGGACCGGGACCCTCAAACGTTCCTCCACGTATCTTAGCTGCAGGGTCCAAGCCGATAATTGGTCACCTGCACCCAGAAATGTATGAGGTAAATGTTTAGTTTGAGACTCAGACTGAGTGAGTTATATTCAAATTACTTTAAGGTGGAAACAACTTTTACTCAAGTAACAACTGCACTTGAGTTAAAGTTTGGAGGTGCAAACTTTGGTAGGTCAAACACTTGGGATATAAAATCATTACTTTTATATATTATATTATTATAAATATTGTATTTTTTCAATTTCTGGTATAACTGCTTGTGCTTGAGTGAAGGGTTTGAATACTCTTGGTTCTATCAGACTTTATCAACTGAAAGGGTTGCTGTGCTACACTAATTATTCATGCTAACCCCTTCATTTGCTACTTTTTAATATTTAATTTTAAATAGGCCTAGAGCTAATAGATATTTATGGTATGGATATAAAAAAATAAAATGTTTTTTTAGGGTTTTTGCCGACAAATAAGTCAAAATCGTTGTTGTCACTTGTGTTTCTTAGATCATGAATGACATCAAGCGAGGGATCCAGTACGCTTTTCAGACAGAGAACAACATGACTATATCAATGAGTGGCTCTGGGCACGCGGCCATGGAGTGTGCCGTATTCAACACGGTGGAGCCCGGAGAGAGCGTGCTCGTCGCCATCAACGGAATATGGGGGGAGCGCGTCGCAGAAATTGCAGAAAGAATGGGTACGTCTTTACGCACGGTTTTACGCACGCACCCAGTGGATCTCCAAAGAGAATAAAATGACTATACTGATACAATATCTACGTATCTATTCATCTTTTAATTCATCCATCAATGTATTCGTTCATTTCTTTAAGTATTAAATGATGAATGTTTTTTTTTTCTTTAGGTGCCAATGTACATAGAATGGTAAAAACACCTGGAGGATATTTCAGCAATAAGGAAATTGAACAGGTAGGCACAATGTTTCTGTACCAGCTCATAACTTCCTAAAGCTACTAAAATAAAAAAGTCAGCTCTAACTACTGTTGAACTATTAGGCCAATATATGAAAAACTACTTAATATCAAGATCATGACCTCAATGTAATTAAACTCCTTCTTCTTACTCCTGTTTTCAGGCCGTAGCAAAACACAAGCCTGTCTTGTTTTTCCTCACACATGGAGAGTCCTCCGCTGGCCTCTGTCACCCAATCGATGGCATTGGAGACATCTGCAGAAAGTGAGTCTCCTACTGTATCTGCCTTAGAGCACACAAGACTTATTGCTACATGTAGTTACACAGCACAGTGTCACATTATTTCACACTATGTCTCATATCCCTCCAGACACAACTGCCTCTTCCTGGTCGACACAGTTGCATCACTCGGGGCAGCACCAATTTTTATGGACAAGCAAAGTAAGGCAGTGATGAAAGATTAAATGGATCTGTCTGCCACTGTTTGCTTCTGTGTAATATAACCGGCCTCTTATTTTTTGCCACCAGATATTGACATCCTGTACACTGGCTCTCAGAAGGCTCTGAATGCTCCTCCTGGCACAGCACCCATCTCTTTTAATGACAGAGCATGGTAAGGAAGGACTGTGTGTGTGTTTCTGCATGCACATTTCCATAAATGGAGAACAAAAGATAAAAAAAACAATCTCTTTGTCTCTCTGTTACCCCCACACAGCCACAAGATGTTTAACAGGAAAACAAAACCAGTATCCTACCTCTTTGATATGACACATTTGTCCAACTACTGGGGTTGTGATGGCAAAACAGCCAGAGCGTAAGTTCACTATCTGATCTCATTCATGCAAGTGTGTATCATTATTCCCTTTGTAACCACCAAAACCATCATTTAACTGAGACTGTGACTCTGTTTTACTCCTCTGTGCTGTAAAGGTTCATAATTCAACAGCAAAAGGTTTTGGTACACTTGGTATAAAACTGTATTTAATCAAGTGTGGTTTGGTTTTTAGATACCACCACACTGGCCCAGTGTCTGGATTCTTCGCCTTGAGAGAGAGTCTGGCAATTCTTGCTGAGAAGGTAAAGGGACAGTTCACCACTGTTTGTAGTTACTTTACTGAAAGAAAAATCAGATTTTCTGGAATTTAAATCTTTATTCAGTTTGTCTTTAAAATTAATTCCATTTGAAATCCTTTGCTAAAGCTTTCTTTATGCCAGTACCTTATTGACACAATTGATATTTTGCAGCAGGGAGTTTGGCACTTTTAACAACCTGACACATTTATTTGATAAATTATGAACTGCACACTCACCACCCACTGCTGTTTGAGCAGATTACGTTTTTTTACATGTCCTAAAGGAAGTGGTCTCTCTATTACTACTACCTAATGCCTTTATTCTGTAATGAGGTCAATTATACAAGGCAGGTCTGCTTTGACTTCGTCTCGTGATATTTAGACTACAATTAATATGATTACAATAATCAGAATAGGTATTATTGTGCAAAATGTTTATCTTCTGATTTTTGCCTTAAATGAAGCCAATCACTCATATCAACATATCTCAAAAAGGAGGATAACAAGTTGCTGTTCTTTCCTCTTTTACCTCTTGTGAGTTGGCATTACTGTGTTGGCAGTTGTGAGTAGACAGGAACAGTCCTCCCCTCTTGAGTTTTTAACTAATTATTTTAGCTCAACATCAATCTTTGTCTCCCTCTAGGGGCTGGAGGAGTCCTGGAGGAAACACAAGGAGGTGGCAGCCTATCTTTACAGAGGACTGGAAGACTTGGGTCTAAAGCTCTTCGTCCCTGAGAGGGTGAGGAAGACAAACAAGAAAGCAATATGCTGTGTGACTGGAGTATTCAGGACATCAAGGATAAACAACACAGAACAAGAATATATATAAAAATAATTACTATTAGTTTGTAGCCCTGTATATCGTATATATCTAAGATTATAATGGGAGCATTCCTTACTGGTGTTGCCTTGTGTTGAACACAGACTGTTTTTCTGTAATGTTCTGCAGGATTTGAGGCTTCCCTCAGTTACCACCATTGCCATTCCTGACGGCTACGACTGGAGGGAGATGTTGGCCTACATCATGAAACACCACCAGATGGAGATGACTGGAGGCCTCGGCCCGTCCCTGGGCATGGTGAGTTAATGCGTGTATTTCAACACTGTACAGTGAACAAATGTATGCCTTTAACATTGGGGTCATAGTCATCAGCTGATCTTTGTGGTGAGTGACGGCGAGGGGGAGCAATCATTTATCTTTTCCCCTTTTTGAAATTCAGTTTCCCTTTTCCCTCAAATAAACACTTTACAAAGGGAAATACTCCTTTCTAAAATATATTGTGTTTCCATGAGGAACTGCAACAATTCACACATGGCCTTAAATTTAACCAATCTAACAAATATAGATATAATGTTCAGATTTATAGTTTAGAGCTCATTTCCTGGTACCTGAGATTGAGTTTCACACCAAATTAATCCAGACCAAATCAAATTAAATAGTTACTACAAGAGCAATGTCATCAGTTTGGTGTTTTTACAGCTTTCTGAATCATCCTGCTGAGTCACTGCAGACCCAGTTTCACACACTACTCTGATATACTGCACTTTCTATCACTCTTTTCATTAGGTGATGCGGATCGGATTGATGGGATACAACTGCGAGAAGACTAATGCTGACATGGCACTACATGCCCTGGCAGACGCTCTCAAGAACTGCAAAAAGAGCAAGGCTTAAGAGACCAGATTCCCAGACCACTGATCATTCATTAGGGAATAAAAAATAAACAGTCAATGTCCCCAAGCGCAGGACATTTGGAGCAGTGCCTACATTTCAAGAATTTAGATGATATATCTGTGCTTTTGTCTGCAGATTTTGTAAAACACAGACCATGTGTTATTCCTTATATAAATAGGCTAGCTTTAAAATAAATAAGCAGATATTGTCATATGGTCCATTCTGAGTGCACTGAAAGATGTCAATAAAGTGTGCATTATTTTATCAAACACTTTCTCTGCCTCGTTGTGTTGTAACAGTACTAAATTGTTTCAGAAATAGCATGAAAAGTTTATCAATATTAGCCACAGTCATGTTAATTCACGGTTATTTTCCATAGCTTTACAATCTAAACTACATTTCCCAGCATTCCCTATTGCGTTCGGGCCGTCTATAAAATTACGTCACACTAAATTTTTTTCTAGGATGGCGAAGTCATCACCCATCCTATTCTACCTCTGATTGGCTTACCCTGATATTCTTACCCTAACTCTAACCAATCTCACTCCTCATGTCTAGTAATAGCCAATCAGAGGCAGAGTAGGGCGGGTCATGACTTCGCCATCCTAGAATAAAACATTAGTCAAGCCGGAAAGCCCCGCAGTTATAGACGCAGCAGCCCCATGTAGATCCACCGTTGTAGAAATATGCGTGCATTTTGAAATGCATAAAATTGTATTTTAACGTTACTAATTCATTTCGTTACTATTTGTCGTTGAAGTTTTATCTAACGAGACGTCAGCTACTTTGAGTTTTAATGTTAACGTTTTGGTAACTCTACACAGTGTTTATGTTATTAAGCTAACGTTAGCTAGCTACCATCAGTGAATAATGTCAGCCTGTCCTTTGAGTCAATGATCCTTTCTAGTACACTGGAAGCTAGTTTCAGCATGAATTCATGAATTTTATCAGTAGTTATGGTATATCGGTAAAGATTTAACTCATTCACTGTTACATCTGGATGAAGAACTTTTAAAATGGCTTTTCTCTCAGCATCTCCCACAAATGCTGATAATCTATAATCATAATCTTTATTGAATTGCGTATGTCATTCATTAATGCTTAATGAAAACCTACATTATTCCTACTTAATAATTAGCCCGGCATTAGACCAAATATATAGTACTCAGCTTTATACCTGTTAATAGCACTTTAATCGAATTTGAATAAAAGAGAGATGATTATTATTATTTATTTGATCGGAGAGGGTTTAACTCCCTGCTTTTTCAAAATAGAAGAATTTTTTTCTCCAGTGTTTGCAGATTCAAATACTTGGATTGTACTTCCAAATACTTGTCTGCAGCTTTAAAGTATTAACATTAAATTCAATTTTATAAATATCAGATCTTGAAAGTCTATTATTAAAAGTTTATTTGAATGTATGAGGTTTTAATCTCAACACAAACATTTTATTTAACACTATGTATCCATCTACTGTCAAAAGTAGTCATAAATGCAAGATGCCACCTAACTGGTGAAATAATTGATAAAGAGAACGGTATTTATGCTGTTTTTAAATTGTGTCAGGGACACAGCATACCTGGTCATGTGCAGTTGAAAACCTGGGGCACAAATCACAACCTTCTGAACGCAGCAGGGGAGCATGACTGTTCCTCAGGAAAGAAGAGTGAGGAAGGCAGCGGTCCTGTACAAAAGGTGCAATGTTGCAAGAAATTGTGTCGCACATTCAAGAGAAGAAGAAGTTTCCAACTATTCTTCCAGAAGATATTAAGCATCCAGTACTACACAGAGTGTACTCCAGGCACCTGGTCCCTGATGAAACCCTTTGTCAGAACTATGAGGGCATTGTACCGCTAGTGACCCAGTAATCAGATCCTTTACTTAAGTAAAAGTACCAATACAGCATGTAAAAATACTCCATTACAAGTAAAAGTCCTGCATGAAAAATCCTAAAAGTACATAAGTATTAGCAGCAAAACGTACTGAAAGTATTAAAGTAAAAGTACTCATTTTGTCACTCTGACTGATATATTTTTATATATGATATCATTAGATTGTTAATAATAATAATAATAATAATAATAATAATAATAATAATAATAGTACTTCTTCCACCACTGACTTTGGAGGAATAATGTGTCAAAGTAAATGTTCTGTTAAAATACAAGTGTGTTGTTGTATAGACAAAATGAGATGTCATTGACAGTAAACTGATTATCTACGGATTGTTGACTGTTGGTTGTTACAAAACAAGACATTTGAGGACGTCTCCTTGGGCTTTGGGCAACAATTATCAGCATTTTTCACCATGTTTGGACATTATAAAAACAAAATGACTGATAGGTTAATTGAGAAAATAATCATTAGTTGCAGACCTAGTTTCTTCCATTTTTTCCCTGTTAAAGGGTTTTTGGGGGGAGTTTTTCCTTACTGGAAACAAAGGTCTAAGGACAGAAGATGTCTTGCTGTACAGATTGTAAAACCCCCTGAGGCAATGTGATCTGAGATACTGGGCTGTACAAATAAAAACAACATTGACAAGTGTGCCATATAAGATAAAGTCATGTTTTGACAGATATTACCTGTCTTTAATGGCATATGACTGCTAAACAGCTCTCTAACATGATTGTAGGTATATTTGTACTCACTGAACATGTATTTACTTAAAATTATAAGCAAATCTTCTTTTACAGCACATTCTACATTCAGAGTTTTTTTTACATACAGTCCCTTTTATTACTTGGCGTGGATCAAAACCAAAATTTGAGCTACTGCCCTTCACTACCTCTAATGACTTATTCTCTTTTTGTGTTTTGTGTGTTTTACCTTTAGTGGAGTTGAACAGAGACGCTGCACTTCAGCCATGTTAGACAAGCAGTCATTAACTTCATGTAGGTTAACACTGGAGGAACGAGGCCAAATATCAGTAGATCTGATCTTTGCAGCAAAGGCAGTCCTTGGATTTTCTCCACTTGAACTTCTCTCCTATGGCTTAACTGTGTGACATTTTGAAGTTGAAGGACTTTCTTATTTAACTCAGTCACATAAGATATTCTTACCCATAACAGCTTAAGTTTTGCTCACAAAAAAATTCTTCAATTTTATGGTAAATCTGTTTTACACAAAGGCACAGCAGAGACAAAAAGAGCAAGTACAAAAAATCTGAGACAAAACAGTCCAACAGTCAGAATAATTCAATACAATTTTAATACATTTCAGTAAATAATAAATAATGAAGAAAATACTGTAAGTGTCTCTGTGAGTTTCATGTTGACTGGTTATCACAAAGATGTTGCTGGTAGAGAGTAATGTTACATTTATTTATCTACATCTGTGTCTGGTGACGATTAAAAACTGTTCTTGTTTCTTGCCGTGTAGAAACTCTGTTGACAGTCTTCAGCTGATTCCTCGCTGTGTTGACAGCAGAGTCTATGAAGCCACTGCACAGAGAGCGCAGCGTCACTCAAACACAGCCGGGAACCAGCAGAGTGGCGTTCATCATCGAACAGAACTCAGGTAGATATTACGTTCACCTCACTGGACATAACCCTGCTTTTATCATCAGGGCTCCTACATGTTGTGGAGTATCTGGAATATTTTTGCAGTTTTGAAATGATTATTAGAAGCAGGGAGTTTTCACAGTAGTATATGTACTCACTTTACAGCAGTAAACACTGTATTTTACAATGTGTTTTGCATTTATTATATGAGGTGTGACTGGCATTTATATTAGGACCATAGTGCAAACATATTCCACACAAAGACCCGACACGAGGCAGAAATGTAGATACCTGACAATCACACACATATCATGCAATTCATTATTTTGAAAGCTGAGTGTTTTAAAAAGATTTCAAATATAATTTTAGGGTTTTAAAGTAAGATATAAGCAAATAATTTCATTACCAGTATAAAATAAAACCTCCACAGTGTATATAATGTCCGAACAAGTATAAATGAACTGCTTTTTCACGCCTCACTTAATCAAACAGTGCAAACAAATAGTGTGTTGAGTCCCGGTGTGTGTTCTTGTGCAGGTCTGGTGGAGATTGAGGAGGGAGAGCTGACAGAGCAGCAGTTGAACCTGCAAAGCCAGACTGTGGCCAGAATCTCTTTTGCCAGGGAGCCACATGTACAGCAGGTATAACAGTGATGATCTGATGCTGAATCTTGCACAAATTGTCAATAATAGTTACTTATTTATTCACTAAAATCATTGAATCTTTATATTACTGTCCACAAAACACCACATAATATTAACAGGACTCCTCTCAGGAGGTTATTTTTATCAATAAAATAATTCACTGCTTTGAGGCAATGACCTCGCCTGCTCTCCTCCATCTTTCAGATTTCTCAAGCGTTTCATCTCCGACCAGATGGGAGGCTGGAGCAGACAGTTTCCATGGCAACAGACACCCAGCCACTGATGCAGCACTTGCACATCACCTACCGTTGGTCATCTTGACCCAAATAGGCTGGCAGGCTTCTGATACATACAGATACCTTGGACAAGATTGACAAATGTTGCTAAAAATGGCAAAACAGCTATACTGGTGGGAGATAAATGTTTAATTATTTAAATCAAGTTAAGTGTAACCATAAATAATTATCTTCAAATAGATTAAATGCAGTAAAAACTGAAAGATGTTATTAACCAGGAAGTTTTGTTTGTATCTGAGCTGAGTCTCAGTCGTGCATTGTTTAAGCACTACAATGGATTTATGTTACAGTCAAATTTATTAAATTTCACATATTTACATTACATTGCTAAATTTGTGTAAAGGTGCTTGAATCGTGTTCATATTTATCATCATGATATTTAATATTTGAGTTATAAAGTTGATGAATTCACGTTAAGGACCGTGTCGTTTTATTTTTAATCTTCATAGCACTAAAATTGAAAGCAGAAGTACCTGCTGTTATTCTGTTTGGAGTGAGATTCATAGAGTTGCAGGGATTCGTTCTCACACTGGATGGCGTCATATGTAAGAGTATGATTTACGCCAGGAAATGTGACTTTTTGAGGTTTACAGAGTTTCTGTCATTTGTTTGGTTTACGACATAAGTATAAACTTTATTGGTTACATTAATGGATTACACGTAATTTAACCTCTTTTTTCTTTTGTTTTGTTGTTTTTTTCTCAAATCTTAAAAGGTTGTTTAACATTTTCTGTCCTGCTGGATTTTATGTTTCTTGTAAACTGCAATCAAGTCTTCCTTGCAAATGATAATCAAAATAAATTGCCTGTCAATGATGTTTTTGTGTATTTCAGGGCTACAGCATCTAATACTCGACTCTGCATCCTGCTGCATTTGTATTAATCTAATTCTTGAATGTGTTTCTCAGTTTGACATATGGCAACTTAATTTGTTCGTCACTGTTTTATTTTATTTACCCCAAAGGAAAAGTCCACTATTTTCAACTTTTAAGGGTTTGTCATAATCAAGTTGTCTGACGTTCATTCAGAAGGATAAAACATCAATAAAATCGACATTAATAATAAGTCAACAGGTGAAGATTTTGTTGCGTTTATTGTGGATTTTAAAAAACATTCAGACACACACATTTATAAATTAACACTGTGAAAGTGACAACCATCACAACACAACCGTTCTGAAGAGCCGTCTTAGTGGTCGTCTTTATACTGCTGTGGCTTCAATTGTTAAAAGTCATAATCCAAATAAAAAAATAAAATCATAAATTAACTATTTACATATTAAAAAGTGAATCAATACCATCACAATCTGCACATACAGGATAAACCATTGCTCTGTCGTTAAGTTCTTTGGCCAAAAATGAACTGAAAGTCAACCCAACATTACTTAGTAAATCGTGTCTAAAATTGCAGCCAAGTTTTTGATAGTTCACAACATTTTGGATCATATTTGGACACTTTCTGTGCTTTGGTAAAGTACAGTAATATAGATTAAACCCATTAAGTGTAAGCAGTTGATACCACCTGGTATTGTTCTTAGGTGTAAACTCGCTCCTGAGTGAAATACATTTGCTTCTCCATCTGATGTCAGTCCTTTTCAGACTGAACTCCACCTTTATTTAGACAAAAACTCAGACCCAGCCAGCTGAGCAGATGCAGAGCATCAAATTTTATATCAAACGTACATAATAGCTCACTTCCATCACTCCTTTGGGTGTATTTGCTGAGACAAACACAAGCATTAAGCATCAGATGTTTATCTGAGGAGTGAACACCATCATACATTACAGTTACAACACTGGAGAGGGCTGACGCACTGCACTGGTGTATACAGTGTGGAAATATGTAGAAGAAGTGGAGTGATAAAGCTTGTTCCATTGCCATATATGCTCTTATGTATCACTGTGACAACTCTTTGGATGAAGGGTAATCACTCACAGACTCATCTGACACCAAGATAACACGAATATGATGCTGACGAAACATTCGCTGATGGCCCATTCAGCAACAAACCGATATCTGCTGGAAGCGTGACCATCTCCACTCCCTCTTTTATTGACAAGTCTGAGATTTCAATCTCGTATCAAACACGATGACGATGACTCCGGTGCTCTCCTGTGTCTCAGTTGTTCACGGTTCCTTCATGATGTAGACGTACATTGTGGTGAGGAAGTACTTCAGAGACTCTATGATGGAGGAGAGCCAGTTGTGTTCAGGGGTAAGATCCTTCTTCACCACACACTTTGTGATTTCCGCCTGGAAAAAGCAAATTGAGAAATATTTTAAAAATTACATTCCAATGAAGCTTTAAGTATTAAATATAATAAATACTTGACCAAACGTATTCCAGATATCATAAGCAGAAACCTCTCTCAAGGTTTTCAATTGGGTGCTCTGCTTAAAAAAAAAAAGTAGTGCAACAGCAATGTGTTTGTTTCCCCCAAAACAAATTCAGGAAAAGAGATCATGTGGTAAGAGTTTGCTCTCAAGTATGGAAGCTGAAACATGACTTACTGTCATTCTTCATTTGGTGTAAATATTGATGATTTATCAGGGAATAAATTGTATACATTTCTGTGATTTATTTGTGCATTTAATCTATAAATAAATCTACAGTTGGGCTACGTTCACATTACAGGCCTTAATGCTCAAATCCGATTTTTTAGTCAGATCCGACCGTTGAGGTACAGTTGAGGTCCTTATTTTTATTATAATTTATTTTTATTATAATTATAACTATTCTAATTATCTATTAACTCTCCCTGCTCTTTCTTTTGTTTCTATCTGCAGATGTCTCTCGTTTTTCACTCTGTATTAAGTGTTTTGTCAGAGTGATTTCAGAGTCATTTGGCTTAACAATCAGCACGTCTACTTCTATTTATTTATGTGTATGTACTTTAATAAGATAAGTAATACTAACTTCTCTCTAAAGCAGGACTGGTCACAGGAGTGTGGTTGATCCTGCTCTCTTGTTAGTGATGTATACAGCTGAGCTGACTGGTGCACATGCTACCAATGTTAGCTAGCTGCAAGATCTTTTGCCTGGTTTGCTCAGCTGACCAATGTTTTGTGCTTTACAGGGAAGGTAACACCAATGAGCTCATTAACATACACACAACACATGAATACATTTGCAGAAATATCTAAATATATGTAACAAATGCATTATTTATTATAAATGATTCCCTGATAAATTACTAACATACCAACAACAATTACAACTTTCACTCGTTGACGTTCACATATGAAACAGAAATTAGCCAGTTATTAGGAGAAAGCCTGGGAGAAGAGAAAACAAGCCCTTTATCAGTTCATTTGTGATAGGCCAGATGTTTGACAGAGAAATAAAAATAAAACAAAAAAAAACTAAACTAAAAATATTATATATATTAATTTTAGCATTTACATAATTATTCTTTATTGAATACAATATGTATGTATTTATTTATTTATTGAAAACTAAGTCATTTTTCATCTTCCACACAGAGTAAGGCATCACACAGAAATGTGTCAGCAATTTAGTCAGTAAATTAGTTGTAAAATAAGATAAAATGATTAAGACGTGAGGTTTTGCTCTCTTTTTTTCTTTTTTTTTTATAAACACCGGAGTTCCACATTTTTCCTATTTTTGGTTTGAAGAAACAAATACCAAGTATGCCTGACTGGCATTTATAAAACAAATCTATTTGAGTCAAGCATAACAAGACCTTATTAAGTCTTTTAACCAACAGAGGGCCACAGAATCAAATAATACCGCAGGAGATCTTTGTACCAGATCAGCCAACAGGAAGCTATTTTAGGAAGAGCACGACTGGGCCTTCCTGAGCAAGCTATCATCAGATTTCATGCAACTCCCCTCTAACTCCGGTTATCAGAACTTATGTAAGCAAACTGAGCTCTGATCCATCAACAAGATAAAGTATTCATCATGGCTCTGCATATTACCAGATTACTGCCATGTTAATCCCTAGATAAACAAGACGCAGGCAGTATTTTTACCCCTTATTGTCTCAAATATCCTCATGTTTAACTTCAAGTTCAAGTTTGTAATTTCAACGGTGAAAAATGCAGTCGAAATTAAATAATGTTTCTTATGGACCAGAATAAAACAAACACTGACCATAGGTCAGAAAAAACATGAAAAGCTTGAGACAAACTTTCATTCAGTCTTTGTCCAAAATGTCTCTCTGTAACACCAATCATGCTGCAACATCACAACGTCATATCACAGCCTTAAACAATCATTATTATCAGCACATATGGCAGTGGTCACTTACCCATCCTCCCCTTCTCTTCAGCCAGTGCACCAGGTACTTGCGGACAAACTGGCCCAGACTGTCCACTAAGATGTGAACTGTGCTCGGATGACCTTGTCTGACACAATCCACTGCAAGGGCTCCGGCTACTGCATACATGGATACCACCTTTCCCCATGTTATACCTACAGCACAAAAAACAGACATGTTTTATGTCCTTATTTATGCCTATCAGGCACTGCTGCTTGTTATTAGTGTAAAGTCAACAAAACATTACATCATAAAGCTTCAGCAATTCGAGCAGATATCGATTCTGTCTTGCAGTCACAGGGTACTTGTTTGATAAGTGAGAAACAAAAGTTACACTTCATCCGGAAGAGTTGAGCTTTAAGCCCCCATGGTAGCAGAATTTCCTGACCGGAATCGATAAAGTGTTATATTTATCCCACTATAAACACTCCTTTCCTGTTCTCATGGGTGCCAATTCCAGTCCATGCCAACCATTAATACCCAGTTGCACTATGGTTTCTGTTTCCTTAAAGTCTGTTATATATTCTGTGACCTGACACAGAGTATGTCGGTGGACCTTGTACTGCAATAAAAAAGCATTTAAGTCAACAAGCTGGCCCATTTGTGTTAAAGTAGCTGATAAGACATCTTACTTTCTTATGCGCCAGTAAAACAAAAAGGTCAGAGTGAGGCTGCCTTTGCCCCGAGAGATGGAAGAAACACTGATGCAGTTTCTCATGTGGGGAGTTCAAGAGGTTTAGGAAATGATTTTGCATTCAACACTCAGAGGGAATTGAGTCATGATGCTGAAAAAAAAACAAAACAAAAAAAAAAAAAAAACACAATTCGTTGTCCTTTTTCTACTTAAACTCATCTAAAAAGAGAGAAGAGTTGACCTTAAAACAATCTAGTTGGGTAATTAAGGGCAATTAAGGGCATCTGGCCATTTCTAGGTACAGTTTCCAGGGCAGCAGAGATTGTTAAAATGACTGCCATTGATGCACTGCAGGACGTAATGGCATTAGCCTGCTTTAGGTCAGCTTGCATTGTCATCGCTGTTCCTTAGAGCTGACCTACAGTGTCTGACTGCGGCTATAAGGGGATAGAGCTCTAGGCAAGCTTAAATGAGATAACTGTCCATGGAAGCTGTCAGACCACGTCATGTCTCACTCTCTACTGAGAGGCTGGCCAAGAATAGAGACAAGATTGTCAGGGATAAAGCTGGAGGAGAGGAGGGCGGAAAGAGAAAGAACAGAAGTAGGAGGCAGGATAAGATAGATGGAGGAGAGACGAGCCATGTTGATTTTACTGAAGGAGACCACAGTACAGATGGCCGTGTAACCGCCTCCAAAAAAATATGTGGTCATGATACATGCCGCAGTATGTATATACTCTTTAGGAACATTATCATTCCTTTGTGGTCATTAAATTCAAGTTAAGCACCTGAAGGCATGATAAGGAATGACAAAGACCTAAATTGGTAATTACAAAATTAATTCTGGACAGCAGGGAAAACAAGCGTACATGTGTTTTACTATTTATATCCAGTTTTTGACCCGTCCCAGAATGCTGGGGCAGCCCGGGTTCAGCAGTTTGTTATTCTTCAGGAGGAATCCCACGCCGTTTCCAAAAATTGCATCCTTGTGACGTCAAAACAAGAACAAGTTAAGCCAGAACACAGGCAGGAAAATTAAATCAAGCGAGCCTGTTTTTGATCTTTCCTGGAAATATGCCAGATTTGAGTCATTCATCACACTGTAGCCAGACTATTTAATCTATCCCAAAGGCTCATACAGAAGACATACAGTCACTCTTTATTTGGATACTTCCAAATGTCAATGCTGCTTGTGATGGCGTACAAAGCAGAGCTCTTGAACACAAGTTCAAGACCAACCCAAACAAGATCCAATGAAGACAAAAGTGTTCACCCAACAAGACTGAAGACGGATTTAACCAGAAATCATTTAAAACTTTTTTACACTGTTTTATTATTCCCTCATTCCCTCAGGACAATCCTTCAGATTCAAAGCTGGAGTACGTTTGAAACAAACTAGTACAGTACATACAAACATGTGTTTAGATGATACCTACATAACAGGTAAATGTGTTTATAGCTAATCACAACAGTTACAATCTTAAAAGTCTGCCGTCATATAGAGGGGCAAGATGTGATGATTATTCAACTTTCAGACAGTCTCTCCTAAAGAGTCATTGTGTTGCACTCTGCTGTGAAGTAACTGTGTAAAGAATGAAAAAAAAGAGAGCTTGAGAGAAAATTTCAAACCTGCTTACTTTCTCACCTCCACCAATCACTGTGTGCTTTGGAATGTTAAAGAAATTGACGGGACGCAGCCGCCGTCCAATTCCAACACCGGAAAGGTGTGTAGAGATGGTTTTATACACTGTTCAACTATTTGATAAACATTTTGTTTGACACATACTGACACCTTTAAGCTTGTCAGGAACATAAACCATACCACCGGTGTCGTCTACTCTGGGGTAGTGGGCATCGTGTTAAATGGAATTTGTTAACATAATTGCCAAAAAAATTCTGGCAATGAGTATGTGGCATATGTCTGATATCAGAACCACCACAGTAGAAACAACGTCACCTTTCACAGACTGTAGCACAACAGGATTAATCTTTAAGATGCTCACGTCACACCTATTATCCATTGAAATAATCCCCATGCTACTTTATACTCTAAAAGGTTTTAGAACATCCAACAATGTCTACAAAGAACAATATGCCAAAACTCCTGACAGGACTTGGTCAAGAAGACACATAACCATAAGGCTGACACCAGTGGTGAAGACCAACTTCAAAGTACCTAAAAAGATCAAAGACATTGAGACCCGATTCATGACGAGAGTGGACAGAAGACAGACGGAAAAGGACACAGCCTGACCTCAAGACAAGCCACATTTTTGTAAAAGCACAATATCTGCATCCACAGTCAAGGTGCTTGTTCATTATGTGTGTGAATTTTATTTGAGTGAGATTCTGAAATGTCTCGGCTACATAATGCCCTCATAAATTCCCACAATGGAACCAAGAAAGTCGAGTCCATGGTATGTACACGACTTTCTGCTGACAATCCAACAATGCAATGCCTCACATTTTATAGATGCGAAACTTACGGTCGTGTAGTAACGTCACAAAATTATGATAATTTATAAGTGTCCAAAAGCTCAGTTTACCGCTCACTATAGAGTAAACTACCGAGTGTCCATTATATACTGATACTATCTATCAAGCCAGTGGAGCCACTCTTGACACATTTTACGGTGTATTGATAACAAGGGAGACGTGCATGAATGAACGAGGAAGTGATTTTAGGCACAGACCATGTTAATGATTCAAAGGTAATGACAGGCCATCAGCACCTTACAATCAGTTTCGCAGTCAACACTATGAGGAAATGACACATTATCACACAATTAGCAACTAGCTGCAAATCCAAAACAGCATCAGGCTGAAAAAAGGGGGATTTTATTTAAACCTGGTATTGTTTAGGCCTTAAAATGCCTCAAGTCAAACCAGACAGTACAGAAGGAATACACTTTTGTTCTAATAGTTCATAATCCAAACATCTCAAAACTGTAAAGTAATCAGTGTCGTCTGTTTAGGAAACCACAGAATGTCTAAACTTAGCTCTTCTGGATAAGTGTGGGAGCAATTATGTGTTTTGGATGAAGTTTCACTCCACCTACGTGTGATCTGCACCCACTCACTCTCAACTGAAAGCACCTCACATCCAAAAGGACGTGATGGAAAACCGCAGAAGAACACCTGATTAATCACAGTAACTGCCTTCATCATCGCGGAAGTGTAAATGACTTCCTGAGCTGGCTGAAGACTACCTGTTTAGTTTCCAGCAGGACAGACTCTGGATCTCTTACAGCGTGATACATTTTCATCATCACCTTTAGGTTCAGAACAGCCGCATACCTGTTGAGAAGATCTCTGTTGCCACGCCAATAAAGGCATCCGAGACCATGTTCTCCATGGCAACAGAAATGTTGAGCTGCCGTGCCACGTTCCTGTACAGACTGGGCTGTATGCACTCCAGCTCGTCACCTAGGTAACAGAGGGAGAACGTACACAAAAAAAATAGAGAGAGGCAGGAAAAGTCTGTTAGGAAGATCACAGTTAATCTGAATGAATAAGACCAAAACACAGAGTCAGTTGAAACCAACTATTCAATCACTCTGGGTTATGAAAACAATCCAACTATTCAATCAACTTAAACGAGTGTCACTCAGATGTCACAGTTATAAGTAAAACATGTATTTCTCTACTGATTTCTCTAAAGAACAAACTGGACACTCATTAAGTCAAATAAATCCTCCAGATGTAATCACCTGGTTCAGGCAGTTCTCTCATACAAACACGTAATCCTCAACTCCCCATCTGCCCCAGTTTATTAAAATAGCTGGAAAAATATACACCTACAGTACAGCAGAAAATGATAAAGAAGTATTCAGTCTGGTTTCTGACGTGTATCAATTATCTATTCCAACTCTGCTGAGTCATCACAGATCTCAAACCTCATATTATCTTAAAGTAGTATTATCTCTCTGTCACAGGTTTCCAGTCCAAGTCACACAAGACAATGAAAATCTATCAACTGCTCCATGTTCACCATGTTAGATTACAGAACATTTCATTCACAGTGTGCAGGACTAGAAAGTCTTTCATTTTAACGTCTTGAAATCAAAACCTAGACCTGAAAAAAATAAATACAATAAACCTTCTTTTATTAATATGCATTTTTCGCTCTCATTAACCTTTTTCATTACTGGTAGGAATCAAATATGGAGTCTGTATTTTACCAAGTGGACCCTCCTCCTTTTTTATGGTATGTTGCAACAGTTGATACCTCCACCAAGATATCTCAAAAACATGTTGACATGTTTCAGTGAAATTTGGTGGAAAGTACAGCTGTGATTACTTTTTGGTGCTGATCTGGATCCAGAAACGTCCAGGATTTCTTCATATTGCAGGATGGAGTTAAAAAAAGAATTTTCTTGTGAACTACTGTATGTGATGAATCTGTTCCATGATTTCTATCACTATGTGCGTTTTAATTCAGATCCAGACGCAGATTGAAAAGGTCTAAATTATTTCTATGATCAAAAAATACATTTTGAGGGTTGTGCAGACACGGTGGAGACGTTTGCTCTTTGAGTTCTTTCTACTAAGAAATTCTGTGTTTAGGTTTTTTTTTTATGTAAGACTTTATGTAAAATATTAAGATTGAAATCATGATGAAGCCATGGCCCCATAGTTCACCCATGACTGTCAAAGATGGCAACTTACATGGTAAACTGGGGCAAATCAAAACCTAAAAGACATATAAGAATACATTGTAATGACCCTATACTCTCCTCAATTTATGAGGAAATGTCTCCACAAGATCAGGTTCAAAGTACAACAGAAGATGACAGCAAAGGCCTTGAATATGCGTACATGTTGCTAAAAGATGTCAGTTTGCCAATTCAAGCCCCTTATTTTATCCATTTTGACGTTCACTAGTTTTCTATGGCGTGTAGTTCAGATTTCTCTTACCGAGACAGAGAAGCACCAAAGACACCTCGGAGAGCGCCGCATTTGAAGGAGAGAGATTGAGTTCAGTTTTGGACCATCCCAACCCGTTCTGGTTGAGCCTGGAGAGGATGTAGTCTCTGCACAGCGCTTTGGACTGGGACACCAGCTCCTTCTCAGTCAAAGACCTATCAAACACATCCAGGACCTCTGCGGCAAACACAGAAGACCGCCGCAGGACCTCCATGTCCTCTTTGCAGGGGATCTGGGTCAGGGAGCGACTGACCTCTTCAGATCAGCTGTGCCTAAATGTGTCTCCTCTTTATCCCAGAGGAGCAAACTTTAACGCTGAAGGCAATATAGCAGCTGTGAGGATAATAAAAAGAAAACCCTCATTTAGAGACAGCCAGAGTTAATCGATTAGTCACAAAAACACATCAATACACCATTTGATCTTGAAATTAGACACTTTGAATCATCACAGTGGTGCAAAAAAATAAGCAGCTTGTTTGATTAAATTAATCATTTTTTTACATCTACAGGAAATGTGGGTGTATACTCTCAATCAGGATCTAAATCAGACCAGAAACTTACATAAGAATATGATGGAGGCGTTATTGTTGTGAGTCACATGGTAGGGTGGTCCAGATATTGCTACACTTCTTGCATTATGCAAGCACTGATACCACAAGATGAGGGAAATATCTTGCCACTAGGACAGCAACAGCTCTATCTTCATTGGGGATCAAATCTATGAACCACACGAGGTTTCAGTGCAATCTTAGGTAACCTGATAAAAAATGGAACATTTGAATGTATGTGTTAAATTGTTTGATTGTCAATTAAGGCTGTTGCACACCAAGAACAAACCACGCTTACCTTCAACATTTTCATCCACACAGAGATGTCCTCGCAGTGACTTGTCCGATAATGGACCTCCAAGTCAGAAAACCTCTCAAACCAGCTCTCTGTGGTGCTTCCTAGCCAAAAAGAGTCCGACCTTCAGAGCAGCACAGCTCATCTAAACTAGTGCCACACAATCAGTAAGAAAACCACAGGGCGAAGTTCTGCCTCACGCCTCATTTCATAGTGCGGCTGATCCACTTGTTTCCTTGAAAAGCTCAAGCGGACTGAGCCGTGGGACGCAGTTAGAGGACGCCTACCTGTTGTTCCACCTTCCCATTGGCGCTCACTGGGTGCGTTGGATTTGTCGGCAGGAAAAGCCCGGAGGAGGAGTTTGACGCCTGCCTCACAGCCACTTAACAAGCCAACACTTAATACGGCAGACAATGGAAGACAAATCAACTGCATCTACATCTTCATTCACAATTTTCTGTTAATTAGCCTGCAGTGATACTCTGAAAGAACATGGTTTTCTTGTGCGTGTGAGCCAACAGTCAGTGATGACAGTTTTTTCTCACTGATGCAATCCCGTATGCGAGTAATTATAACGGGAGTTCCCGGTAGCTACAGGTGTGACCCTGCAGCTGATCTCCTGCCAAAGTTTATGTAAGTGTGCCTTCCTGAAGCCAGAAGTGGCACACCTTTAATCCCCAGCAGAGCTGATAAATATAGATGTCCTGCATTTACAGCGCTGACACAAAGCTCACTGGCCTTCATGGTGTTTCATGTATGAGATAGTCTTATTGTTTTATATATAAATTATATCAAAATACTGATAAATAAGTTATTATAAAGCTTATTTTCATTTATTTTTCAAGGATAGGCCTAATTGATTTCTCTTTCAGGGCTAATTCATTTATTTTTCAATGACTCCACTGGTTGTTGATGTTTTGAAAAGTTGTAGTGTCGAAATGTTTTATCATGTAATCCACAAAACGAAATAAACAAGGTCAGTCAGAGGAGACTAACATAAACAATGTCCCTGTTTAATAAATCAGACGCTTTTCGGTTAATTTCTCTTTCACACACGTGTTTTTTAGCTGCTATATCAATATTTGACAAGGAAAACATAAATCATAATGTGTCATATGCACATATTTTATCACAGCCTCACTCAGCTGTGTTAATGCAACAAACAGTGGAAAATTAATTAAATTAAAAATTAATCATAATTATTATGACTGGCCAGTGGAGAAAATTATTTTGTGCTATAAATTATGTTAACCTTATTTTATCATCTATACTAATTATATGGCTTATAGTTACATTAGGTATTTTTTATGTAGTTAACTGTTTGGCCACTGAGTGTCGCTGTTATTCATTTTGTGTTGTGACCATCACTTTATTCTCAGAAAGGTCAATAAGCGGGTTCGTACAAAAAAAAAAGCAATATTGACTTGTGTGACAATTCATTCAAGATAGTTTCTCTCTTGGTTGATATTCGACTCCATAACAATATATAAATACAATTCAGTACACTATAATTTGCAGGTAGTGTTGATGATTAATAGTCTGATCCTTGCCATTAATATGACAGTGACAGGATTCATCAAAATTAAAGAAACAAATTAACCTGAAGTATTAACGCTGTTGTGTTACTAAGTGACACCTGCTTCTTTATGACCTTTTAGTCTTCCAGCAGCAGTGTCTGAAGGTGGGAAAACTAATTACAGAATGAAATCCTTGTTTTTGGACAAATATTCACACTGTAATTCAGTTCAATGTTAATCCTTCTCGGCCTGGTTTGTAACAAATCAATAATCTGTTTTATTTACTCTGCAACACTGGTAACAGACGTTCAACCTGGTTGTCTGCAAAGCATTTTGAACTACAGGTTTACTTTGGAAAAAGTGATAATGTTGTTGTTTCTTTTCTTGTGGAGCTACAATATATTTAAATAGACACCAGAAAGAGCAAAATAAAGTTGAATTATTGTTAACATTACTAACACCAACTTGTCCAAACTCGGGTGAATGAGTCTTACACTGAGAATAATGATTAGTAGATATAATAAGTAGACTAAAACCACTGAGGTTACACCTCTAATCTCTGTTTTTGGGATAATCCTTAAATCAAGGAATTGGTACTTAATATTTAGGTATATCAAATGTCCAAAATAATAAGCTCAAATTCTGAGTGCAAAATCTAAGAACAAAAAAGCTAAAAACTGTGATGTTACCAAAAGAAAAAAAATCAAACCCTTTTTTTTCTGTCTTGGAGATGCTGGTGACCAGTTTCTGAACTGATTCTGTTAAAAACAGTCTATTCAAGAAAGAAAATGTCACCCCCTGTTGACAATGATGAGTCAGTATTCACATTCATTTGTTCAGATGAGAAACCTGAATTTTCAAATACGGACACCGTTGTCTCTATGATCCAGCGTCATGCAGTTTTGTTATTTGTTAGTTTCTATGTACTAAACTTTGCTGTCGGGCAAAACCTAAGTCAGTCACAAGACCAAGAAGAACAGGGAGTGTGTTGTTGTAGTAATATGGCAGCTGTGAGAAACAGCTGACTATGCAGTTTGCCTGACTATAGAGACAATACATTCACATCCATTTTATGTCACTTCAACCTCCATCAGTCAGAATAATGACAAGTTTTAGTCACATTTTGTTCTTTTGCTCACAGTTTTAGTGACTAAACAGTAGAAACACATAGTAGAACTGTTACGTTAAATATATCAAGGTTCTGTTATTTTGCAAATCATTTATAGATGCACTTGTTGTTATTATAGATCCTTGACTGCACATGAATGACACTGCACATAAATGCAGCCAGCTTGAGAAGAAATGCTTCAGTGCAGCCTCTTCTTTGCAGAAACAACAGCTGCACTCCCCTCACACCCTTCAGAGGTCAATGGGTGAAACTGAGGTGTTAATTATATTAATGAGCTTGGTTTCTCTTCCATTTCAGATTTTGGTGACCTAAAGCAAATGAGACTTACAGCTACACCTTTAAGTGGCCACTGGTCAAGTTTTAGCCATACTCTTAATTTCAAAAAATCTAAATTGCATGACATACGCACACCAGATGCTGTTTTCCCTCCAGAATTTACTTTGTGACAAACTGTCTTTGATCTAACTTACAGTAAACCTCCTCATTAGTATAGGCAAATGTTTTTGACTAAATAAAACTCTTTAGTTTTTCCAATGAAAATTTACCTTTTTCATGTTTTTAGTTTGAATTTTGTGCAATAATCACAATTTTAATAATTTAATTTCTAGGATTTTCTTGCCTGCACTTCATTGAAGGACCACCATGTGCTAAACTGTCAAACAACATGTAAACAGATGATGATGATCCCCCCCCCCCCCCCCCCCCCCCCCCCTCTCTCTCTCTCTCTCTCTCTCTCTCTCTCTCTCTCTCTCTCTCTCTCTCTCTCTCTCTCTCTCTCTCTGTCCTGCATGGATTCCTTTCATTTAATCTAACGAACAGTTGATGGAGGCGTAAATTTTTAGGTGCTATCACGGCCTCACGCCCTTCATGCTCGGGGAACAGGTAAAACCAGAGGCACAGGAGAGCTCGTCATAGTGGCAAGGGTTGGACTGGAACCCAGCCTCTTGTGCCGCAAAAATGGAAGGGATGGGCAACACAAAATGTGACGTTAGGTTTTGTGAATGTATGAGCATGGCTAAATTTACTTTTAGTTAAATTACTCAATCTTATGGGAGTGGTACAACTGTTAAATCTCTGTCCTTACACTGGTAAGAATAATGAATGTCTGAAATTCTGAATATGAAAAAGTCAAAACAGGGTTTTTTTTGGGGGGGGGGCATTTTAATAGACCGGTTTCCGAACTGATTCCATTAAAAGAAAGTGTGTCGAAGAAAGAAAATTTTACTCCCTTTTGACAATCACAAGTCAGTACTGACATGAATTTGTTCAGATTAGAAACCTGAACATTCAAATATGAACACTATCGTCTCCATCTCTAAGATGTCAACTCCAGATTATTCAAGACATTAGTGAGGGAGTAAAAGTAATGCAAGTTTTATATGTTTTTGCTCAGATAGTCTGTTAGCATGGAAATAATGATGCAAACTATTATACTTATACTTGTTAGAAAACTTTGCTAAACACACAAGGAATCCAGTTTCATATCATTACAAAACAACACAAAAGAGTGATGGACCAGATTTCAACAATGTCAGTGTCACTGAAAAGTGAATTTATGAGCTTTGGTGACCATGCCACTTGTGTTAGGCAATCTTAACTGCTATTTCATAAACAATCACACTGAGAAATGCATGTTCACATTCATGTTTAATGAGTCCATTCATTCATTTCAGCATCTCAAGCAGCCATGCTCGATCTCTCGCATCCAGAGGCATCTGCCCTGTCTTATTTTTCAAAATTGGCTAATTGAGGACAGCTAGCATCTCGAGGATGCTGTCTATTCTCCAGTTATTCAGTATAGCACGGAGCTATGGTCCACAGACAACGTCATGCTGTTTTTTAGTTGTTAGTCTCAATGTAATAGATTTTGGTATTGGGCAAAACCTAAACTTAAGTCAGTATTAAACAGTCACAAGACCGAGAAGAACAGGGACTGTGTTGTAGTGTTTAGTAATATGGCAGCTATGAGAAACAGCTGACCATGAAGTTTGCCTGACCATAGACACAATAACATCAATTCTCACATTCACATCCACTTTATGTCACTTTAACCTCCATCAGTCAGAATAATGACAAGTTTTGGTCATATTTTGTTCTTTTGCACACAGTTTTAGTGAATAAACAGCAGCAACACATGATAGAAGTGTAGATATATCGCTGTTCTGTTACTGTCAATCACTTATAGATGCACTTGTTGTTATTTAACATCCTTGGCTGCACATGAATGATACTGTATATAGATGCGACCATCTTTGGAAGATATGCTTCATTGCAGCCTCCTCTCTGCAAAAACACACCCCTCACTCCCTTTAGAGGTCAGTGAGTGAAACTGGGATGTTAAATATGTTAACGAGCTCGGTTTCTCTGCCATATCAGATTATGGTGACATAAGGCAAGTCAGACAGAGAGCCACACCTAGAAGTGGTAATTTAGTGGCCACTGGTCAAGTTTTAGCCATTGTCTTAATTTCAAAAAGCAGTCATTTATTCTAACTTACATTAAACCTAAAAAAAAAAAAAAAAAAGCACAATGTGACCTTGCATCAGTGTAGGCACATTTTTTAACTAAAATAAAACTGTCTCTTCAGTATTTTTAACTTTTCCAATGAAAATTTTCCATGTCATGTACAAGAATCACCTCTTTCATGGTTTAATTTCTAGGATTTTCCTGCCTGCACTTCATCATGTGTCAAACCCCATGCAGAGAGATGATGATGATCCTCCCTCTATCTCTCTCTATCTCTCTCACTCTCTCTCTCTCTCTCGTGCATAGATTCCTTTCATACCAGTCAACCTTTCTTTCTACCATTCAGATGGTGGAGCAGTACATTTGCAACTGCTCTCCAGGCCTCACGCCCTTCATCACCGGTGCTCGGGGAACAGGTAAAACTGGACTGGAACCCAGCCTCTTGTGCAGCAAAACTGGAAGGGATGGGCGACACAAAATGTGACGTTAGGTTTGTGAAAGTATGAAATCTGATTTCACCTTTAGCACATATCGTGAGTGTGTGTGTGTGTGTGTGTGTGTGTGTGTGTGTGTGTGTGTGTGTGTGTGCGTGTGTGTGTGTGTGTGTGTGTGTGTGTGTGTGTATGTGTGGTTGAAATAACTTTAAGTGAAATGATTAAATCTTTTGAGATTGGTACAACTGGTAAAAATGTGTTTTGACACTGGAAAGACATTTTAGAGATTTTCAGTCTTTTTATCTCATTTTGGTTTCATCTTTCACATGTGGTTATTTTTTTATGCTTGTACGCTGATTAATTGATATTCTTTGTATAACAATGGGGCCATTCACTCCTGGGTCTTGGTTTCTTCAACCGGGGCCTGCAGCTCTCTGACCCCATCCCCTTCATCACCATTGATGAAACCGTCCAATCACAAACAGGCTAAGTGAGGATATGAAGGTGGAGCTTAGCATTGAAACAGGGTGTGGTCGTGAAACTAGCAAGGTCTGTAGTAGTGGCCTGGGGTTTAAATTGAGTGATCCTAGTGCCAAAGTTATCATTGCTGGCCTTTTACTTTTACTCATCTCTCATTTGCCTCCTCTCTCCCATCTCTCACTTGGGAGAGTTTCAGCTCTTCTTGGATTTTGTGTGTGTGTGAAAATATCTCGACATTACACATTGATCTCAGCCACAACCTAAGGAATAGCTTTGCATTTTTTCTGGTTTCCACCTGATCAGTCTGACCGATCTGTTGGATCCTCTGGATTGAGAGCTGCCTGCTCTGGCTGTGCAGCTGCTTTCCTCACAAACGGTGAGTGCTGTGCTCTGTGTGGTGAGTCACACTCAACACAACAGCTGATAATTTAACAGTTTGTTGCCATACTTGCTAAACTCATATCATTTGTGTGTGTTGTTGAGTGTAATGTTTATTGAATGAAAGGGCACATCTCTCTTGAATGCATTGTGGTTAGACAGGTGTGTTTTTTTTCCAGATACTCCTTTAGTTCGGTGGTAAAGTTAGCTTCTTCTGTATTAGGGGGAGGGAAACATTAATCACTCTTAATCTTTAAACCTGTTCTTTGGGTTATTTTGTAGTTTTATAGCCTGGAAAATCATGATCACCTCATATTTTGGTAGCTCAGGTGGTTTGTTAGTCTAGCTATATGGGCCAGGTTCTTTGCCTCACCTGTTCGACTTGCTCTGTAAGTCAGCAAGAGAGTATTTCATTGTTTTTAGACTGACAGCAGATTTCAGATGTTTCATAATCCCTCTTCAACATTGACATAAGGTGTCATTTTTAATACTGAAGCAGTGTTTTGGTTTTTGACTAATAAAATACAATAATGAAGCTCAGTTTGTACTAGAATCACCATGATTTTGATCTCACATTAGGCTTTGAAAGGAGGTCCTAATGTAGATTTCCTCAACATGTTTTTTTTTTTGTTGTTTTTTTTAAAGGTTGTACCAAAGGGCACTCAGTGCTGTTTGATGAGCCGCTGCAGCTGTCTCCTGTTTATTCAGTCTGTGAGGAAGCAGGTGGACAGGTCGCTTTGTTGCTCACCTGCCCAGCCAGCCTCACTCCTGGCAGTTTCTGATTATTTGTCTTTACATATTTTTTGTTCAGGGGTTTGTAGAAGAAGAAGAAGAAGAAGAAGAATCAAACAGTCACCATGCTGCGAGAAGTTGTGTCAAACGTTTTAGAATTCTACAATTTTCTAGTATCAAGAACTGGTGAGTTTCATTTGTCTCCCTTACAGATTTATAATTAACACTTGATGTGTTTATCTCCAAGTAACCAGTGATCTATAGCAAATAAACTGATGTGTGGAGAAAAAAATTTGATTGAAAATGACACCACTAATCTGCTCAAAACTGTGGATAAACTGAATTTAAAGTGTATGTTACAGTGATGACAGAGATGAATGTGTGTTTTCCAGATGCCAGAGTCAAAGACTACCCACTGATGCAGAGTCCACTACAGATGACCGCCATCCTGTTGGGCTATGTCTTCTTCTCAGTGTATGCTGGACCTCGCCTGATGGCTAACCGCAAGCCCTTCCGTCTAAACTCAGCCATGATCATCTACAACCTGAGCATGGTTTTATTGAACGCCTACATAGTGTATGAGGTAAGAAAAATGATGACTCGGATCCCTCAAGAGATTTAGCAGTCATGCTTCTCTACTTTTCATAAACCAAAGTGCTTGTGATGAAAATAACCGCCTCCTGCTGATGTCTTTTGGCACCTAGTTCATGATGTCTGGATGGGCTACTACCTATACGTGGAGATGTGACCTTATTGACCTCTCGAGCAGCCCGCAGGCGCTTAGGGTAAGGCAGTAAATTACTCAGCATTTGTCAAGTCATCATTTTGCTCAGAGAGCGAGAGCACTTTTAAGAATTTAGTCATCCTGATGAAGCCTGAGAAGCATTTTTAGAGTACTTATGTTTACTTTTTCATCAGGAAATTAAAGATTAGTGTCCTCACCTCCTGACAACAGAACCACTGATATTTCACGGTTAAATATCTGACATTTTCTTCTTTTCCTTCCCCCAGATGGTTCGAGTGGCTTGGTTGTTTTATTTTTCAAAATACATCGAACTCCTCGACACAGTAAGGACATTTTCATCTTTTCCGGTGGCTTTTTCATTGTTTGACCTTTTTCGTGACATATCTTGTGTGTTATATTAACTTCTTTTCAGGTATTCTTTGTGCTGAGAAAGAAACAAAACCAGATCACATTTCTCCATGTATTCCATCACTCCTTCATGCCCTGGTCGTGGTGGTGGGGTGTCACCCTGACTCCTGGTGAGGTTTACTCTGCATAATATCCATGTAAAATACTTAATACATTACATACATACTTTAAGCATAAACAAAGTATTTTAGCTCCAGACGTGACTTGAAATCTTCAAAATTTATAAGTGATTCTTGACAGTCATTGCACCACTTCACATCCAAAAAAACTTAACAATAACTGTGGAGATTACTGTGCAGTTGTGTTTAAATGTCTTATGAAATATATAATTTCTTCTTTTTTTTTCTCTCAAGCTGGAGGAATGGGCTCCTTCCATGCCATGGTGAATTCAACAGTCCACGTTATCATGTACTCTTACTACGGACTCTCTGCTGCAGGACCTCGCTTCCAGAAATACCTCTGGTGGAAGAAGTACATGACCGCCATCCAACTTGTATGTCCCCCTTTTTTACTACAGTTTTGAACCATTTGATATTTGTGCCGCCTTCATAAAAAACTATTTTCCCCGTTGTTTTACAGACGCAGTTTATTCTAGTCTCTATTCACATCAGCCAGTACTACTTCATGGAAAAGTGTGACTACCAGGTTCCCATATGGATCCACCTCATCTGGATGTATGGTTGCTTCTTCTTCGTCCTCTTTTCCAACTTTTGGGTGCAGGCTTACATAAAGGGCAGACGGCTCCCCGCTGCAGTAGACAAGCCAAAACAGAATGGTTCAAGCAGCGAACCTATAACTGTGGTGGCCAACGGCAAACACCTGGAGAATGGAAACACGCACCACCACACTAATGGAAAAATCCTCCTGGGAAAAGTCAAGGAAATCTAACTCTGTGACTCTAAAAATGACAAGCAGGCATAAGAGGAGGCCACCTTGAATATGTTGGTCATCATATCCTGTAGCATATTGGAATGACTCAGATTCCACTATTCTACCCCTAAACTATCCGAGTCTCGTCTCAACTATAAGTCTCGTCTTTTTTTGAAAATATATGCACACTTCGTGGGATATAAATGGCATTTTTGTTATTTGCCAGTGATCTCTTCATGCCACATTGTGTTTGTTAGTTGTCAAAACTACTAACTGTGACACACACTGTATGAAGATTGGTGCTGATTTAGTCACTTATAGTATTCTTCAACTCAGGCTTCACCCACATGTTTAAACCGACACTGCTGTTTGACAGGCATGACCCTTGTTGCTTGGAAGTATCACACAGTTTCCACTGAAGAATAGCACATGTAAATAACTGCAAAGTTTATGCCAAAAAAAGAGTTTTCATTGTAAATGTCAAATATTTAGTTTTTTTCTGCTTTTATTTATCTTTTGAAATAAAACAAATTTTAGATAAAGGTCTCTGTCATTTGGAAAGTAGTTATAGTGTGCACTTTGTAAGAAATATACCACATCTAAGTTTTTCAATTTCAAGAATTTTGGAAAGGATTTTTTTTACTGTATATTACAGTATTGATGAATTTTGCAATTTTGCATAACAAGATAGTGACATACATGCAGCTGTGCGTGTTCATCCTTTTTTGTCCATTCTGAGTTTCATCATTTGTTGCAACACTGTATCGTGGTCTATTTTCTCAGCACACTGTGCGTGAAGTTAATAGAAATAGAGAAAGTTTACTTTCTATTAAATTTGGATTTAATAAAAAAGGTACATGGCTGTGTCTGAATTGCACTGCACAAATATGTGTGTGTATACACTGATTAACCGAACTAAAGTGTTAATGCTGTTATTGATAACGTGTGCATTGATGAGTTAGAAAATGTCACTGTGGAAGGATGTTCTAGTTTTAAATCTTTGATAGCCTTTTTCAAATTTAGATATTTAGGTGTATTCAGGAGTTGTTTATATTTTTCCTTTTAGCTAAATCTTCACGATCAACATGTTTCTGACTTAAACAGACAGAAAAGCCTACAATGTTTTGTTATAATCTCTATACCATGCGGATCTAAAGCCTCTGCTGGTAGACTAATTTTGTGAGTGAACATAAATGAGCATGTGTAGTTATTTCATGCTGTTTGAAGGAGTCGCTGGAGTGAAAACATGCATTGGACCAAATCTCTGTCCGTTCTAAATAACCTGCAAACTGATTATGTACTGATTACAAATGTTCAACGATATCCTTCCTTTTGCTTAAAATACTTTAGATCATGTCTGGTAGGTAATGAATGTAAATTTGGACCTGCAGAATGTATGTTTGTCTTGGTTACATCATAAAAACTGCATACATGCTGAGCAGTCAAAAGCATCTTATGTTTGTCACAGCCACAATTAGATGTTGAAGAAAGTAGTCAAGTGGGAAGATGTCATTTAACATTAAACTAGCTAACTGAACTGTTGAGCAGAGTGTTATTTTGGGTACCAATTTTTAAGAAAGCCTCATGTCCAGCAAATCTAGGGTCAAGTTTTAGGCTAGCGGGCTAAAACCAATTACTTGATCTGTCACCTCAAGACATTTTAACGAAAAAAAAATACAAATTAAGAAATGTGGAACTTGTCTTATCTCTTCAGTTTGCAACACTAAAATACAATAAAAGCCGATTAACTCTCAGAAGCAGATATAGTAAACAAATCATTTATTTCATAACCCAGTCCAATGTACGCAATACACCCTGATTATACAATAAAAGCTAACTGGAGGTCATAAATACATTTCAACAGGACTAGGTCAAAACCGTATGGCTGGCCCATGTATGAAACACTACAAGGCTTCTCATTTCAAACGACGGATAGAGGAAGTGATGACACTCAGCTGACAAATAATGTAACTTCACTCAGTCACAGACATTTGCGTTTATAGGGCTGGGCATGCTGTTGCGGTCCAGCCAAAAACAAAACTGCTTGAAAGCCAATAAACTACACTTGTACTTTAACCACTGTAGCAGACCTGTATACACAATTGATACCAACAACCCATTAAAACCACTAACATGAGCAGTTAGATGCCAATTATGGCTAAAACGCTGGGTGGAAATCTTTATTGTGGATTAAATAAAAAACATTTGTACATAATTCACCATTGACCAAAAAACCTCAACAGCAAAGGCCAAGAAAATCATCTGATGGACTGATGAATGACACTGCTAGACACTGCCCTCTCTTTGGCCTTCTTCTTAACAGGGTCCACTTCGAAGCTCTTCCACAGACGAATTGTCTCATCTCCAGCAACAGTGGCGACAGTAGAGCCGTCTGGGCTCAGAGTCAAACTGAGAACTCTGTCTTCATGGCCTGAAATTAAAAAAAAAAAAAAAAAAAAAAAAAAAAAAAAAAAAACAATGTTTAGACAAGCAAAAAAACATAAGAGCAGTTTCCAGTTCACTGGAGGAATGAAGTAGAACAGACCCGATCCACTAAACCGTTACGTACCATTGAGTTCTGTGACTTTGGTTAGAGAAGGGTACTTCCAGATAGTGACATTGTTGTGGGCATATCCATGAGCAGAAACCAGCTCCTTGTAGTTTGGTGCAAACACCAAGGAGGAGATCTGAAAAGCAAAGTTATGTTTAGTTTAAGAAAAGTCTTCACCACCAGGTTAAATAAAGTCTCTTAAATCACTATTAACCACTGAAACTTTATGGTTTGGAACATTGTGTTTACCTGAGACTGAGTGTCAAGTGAGGTGATGCAGGAGCCGCTGTTTACATTCCAGATGCGGATGTGACGGTCACTAGTACCACCTCCAGATGCAAGGATGTTTGGCTGCCATGGACACCAGGCCAAAGCCTAGAATAATAGCAAAAAAAGAATGAGTCTCAAAACTTGACACATGCTGATAATTCATGAACTGTATTTATAGTTTATCCTGGTAGTTTAATATGCTTAATATAAGCAATGTCCAGGATATCCATATTGTCCTGGATATTTGGCAAGTTGTTAAATAGTTTATTTGAATTCTGTGTGCTAGTTTGAGTATGAAGCTGCTCACCTTGACAGCTCCTTGATGTTCACTCCAGCAGCGGACTGACTGGCTTTCGTTGCTGACGCTGCCCTCCTGCACGCGGGGCCATACACACACCAAGTTGTCATTGCCCCCGCTGGCCAGGTATCGCCCATCTGGGGACCACTTCAACCCACACACCTCCTGCGAGTGACCAGTCAGCGAAAAGATGTGATGGTCTGCCACCCTCACATCATGATGGTGGATATGTCCTGATCTGGAGCCACTGGGGGGGTGGAAGGAGGAGAAGATATTACATTTGAGCTAAACAAAAGCAAAACACTGGAATTGTTAGTTTAAAAAAAAAAAAAAAAAAAAAAAAAAAAAAAAAAAAAAAAATCAGATGGAGGGAGCAACTGTACCTGGAAAGGATATGGTCATTCCAGCTCAGGCTACCAACTCTAGCAGTGTGGCTGGACATGCTGCGTAGACGCTTCAAATTCTCAACATCCCACAACTGAGGAAAATTTATTTAAAAAAAAAAAAAAAAAAAGAAAAAGAAAAAAGCCATTAAAGCAAAATGGAAAGCAGTGTTTTGAAGGCTGTGTGTCGTTATGAAGTGAGGCAGGTGTGTTATTGGCACACTGACCTGAACTTTGCAGTCACTGGTGCCAATAGCAAGGTAGCTTCCTTCTTTGGTCCAGGACACTGAGCAGATGTAGTCCTCCTCGGAGTCCAGCTTCATGAGAAGAATGATGTCTCCTTGAGTGGCATCCCACAGGTACACACTGTTGTGAAGAGCAACAGCGAGAACATTTCGACTGCTCCAATCAAGCAGATTCAAATCTTGGGGAGAGAAAAGAGACCAAATAATTAGAAGTGTACAGGAATACAAGATATAGTATGAAAACTAATGTATTTATCATATTGGTCATAACCATCCTCAGTAGATTGCTGTGATTCTAAGACATGATTAGTTCCCGTTTTGACAAAATAAAAACACTAATGCTATTAGAAACAACCTCTAAAATGTCCAACTTACAGAAATCATTTCGAAGCTGCGGAGCGTCCAAGATTCTGTCAGGAGTTGAAGATATATATCTTGTCTTTTTGGAGGAGGCTGGAGTTGTAACCTGACTGTAGAGGACTTTCAAGTTGTTCTGATATCCTGTAAATTAGACCATAAATTAAAAAAAAAAAAAAAAAACCCTCAGTTTCTATGTTCATACAGTATTGTTGGCACTCCAATGTTCTTACCTTCTGGAGCATTCAGTGGCTTCCCACCAAGATGCAAGATCTTTGCATCTTCAATGTTGTATCCATTCAGTGACATGGACCAGGCTTTTTGGCTTTCCTGAGAAAAAAAAAAAAAGATGGCTTTAATAAAATGCTTTTAGTTTTAATAAGCTGATTAATTTATTTATTTATGAAGGTAGGCATTTTGTATTAAAGTTCAAAATCCTCACTGATGTTCCTGCTGTGTTGTTTGTGTCCACTGGCTCATTCTCCTTTGTGAGCAGGAAACTTGCCACATCCATCTGTTTGCTGTTTCTGATGGGAATGAAACGGTCACCTCCCATCTTAGAGGGCGTTTGTTTTTTATTTTTGCCTAAAATATAAAGAGAGATCCTCAGTGGCTAACATTTCTTAAGATATAGGTACAAAGTGTTGTCCAAGAAGTCTGCTGCTGATCATTAACTAAGTAACACCGCATGAAGACAGTGTGTAGACATTACCTGGTGTTTTGGTGGGTGTTTTTGATGAACTCAGCGACACATTAGCACTTTTTCCAGGCGTAAGTGCGGTTGAGTTTGAAGAGCTGGCTTTTCTCTGCCACCTCGCCATGGGAGCGTTTGTGATGGGCATATCCAGCTTCAAGATACTGTGGATGTCGTTCTCAAACCCAAACTGCGCCATCTTATTCAGGTTTCACACGACCTGAACAGCAAAGCACATTGAAAAAAATCTGATATGTTACAGTTGCTGGACAATATTTGTGATAAACTTGGTTTTAAGTCAAGAATGTGGCTTAAAAACGGGGTACTGTTAGTCGTTTGTTAGCTGGCATGCTAACTACGTGTTAACGTTAGCACCACGTTAGCCGCTGGTGTGAGACAGTTTAGTATAAGCATTCGTTTCATGTTAGCTAAACATACTTTACATTACATCCAATACAATATTACTAGCGTTAAATAATGAATGCAGCTGCCCTAACGTAGGTCAGAGTGTATGAGCACAAGTTAGCATTAATTTCACAGTATCAACCGCTTTAAAAGTTACAACAATTACCGTCGAAAACTAAAAGAAGTCCCTCTGTCCTGAATCCTAAAAAAATACTTATACAACTTCAAAAAACAGACGAAATGGTCTCACCTCTTCAATAAAACGTTTCACACTGTTGCACTCCTGGATTTTCTCTCTCCTTGCTTTGCTACAATTTTTTGAATTTCGTGACGATGACGCCAACACGGTTTAAATGCCAGAAAGCGCTGCGCCGATTGGTTCGTTCAAGGAGCTGCCGTTATCGCTATGGTTACGTTTACGAATGCGTTCATGTGATTGGTGGAAGGAACTTCCTGTCAGAGCAGCGGCTGAAAACAGGCCACTCTAAAAAAAAAGACCTATCGCCATCTGTTGGCCAAAAGGGGTTGTCAGAGCTTGATTTAGTTTTGTGAGATGCTAAATATTCCATAAAAACAAATTCGACTCAATGTCCAGATGAAGTTTAAATGTAGTTTCTTCATTTTCAAATGTTAAATCCAGTTAAATCCATAAATCCACCTGATGGTTCGTTAGTATTTGCTTCCTGGGACACTGTGCCATCGTTTATGTTGTCACCACTACCTGTGGTCTACTCATCTGATGGGGGTCCCTAATGAAAAATCACATTTATAATACGTGTTTGTGGTGTACAGACGTTTATGGTGGTAAATGTATTTCAAAGCATTGAATATTCTTATTGTTCTTAAATTCATTCAGAAAATTCTGCCTTGAGTGCAATGCATCAGCATGAAAGCTATACTGCATGTTGCTGTGACAAAGAACTTGTGATGAGGGAGAGAGACGAAAGGTCTGCAATTCAATTTAGGGGTTTCTTTTCAAATCACGGCCACATTAGAACATTATAACGTTTCCCCATGACTTTTCCACAGCCCCTTCTCATGGAGCGGTAGACTTTTCCGTTAGACATGATTTAGCCCATGATGAGCCCCACTATTATGCTAGTATGTCATTGTTTTCTGCTCTTTCCATCATATTTACTTTTTCTTCAACCAGCACCTTATTTTTTTGCAATTGAACTTCAATTTCTTTCTAATTTCTTATAAACATGAGTAGAAATTGCCAAGTTATCCGAGTCAAATGTTTTGTAACCAGTGGGGTTTTAAGCTAACTAGTGCATTGCCCGTTCAAAATGTGCTTGTTCGGAACGATTTCTCAATACCTAGAGGGAAGAGTGCCCTTCCCCTATACACCTCTCATACAAACTATGTAAAATACAATTTACCCATGTTCACTAAATGCCTCACACACAGGCTTTCAGTAAGTTCTATCATTTACCCATGTTCCCTAAACGCCTCACATGCAGAATATCTGGAGACTACAATTTTGAGTTGAGCTGAAGTTGATCAGATGAACTGTAGTGCCCGTTCAAAATGTACCTGAGACATCCTGTACTATGTCTTGAACATACATACAGAGTTCCCGTGCGTGAGGAACGGGAATAGAGTTTAGCACTCTAAACTTTTTCAATTCATTCTCTATGGTAGTTCTTATCACTACGGATGTAATCCCATCTCTGACCAGTGTGGGTTGCAATAGCAGTGTGGCACTGTCCGTATCTCCGCTCATTGACTCCTCGCGCATAAGACGGAGAAGCAATGTTGTTTATGAGGTATTTTTTATATTTTTCTGAACGTACCTGAGACATCCAACACTAAGTCTTGAACGTACATGACAATTTCGTTCACACCACACAGTTCAATAGCAGAGTTTAAGTCTCTTAAACTTTTCAAGTTTAAGTGTAATCCCACCTCTGACCACAATGTGGGTTGCAATGGCAGAATGGCGCTGTCTGTATTTCTGTTCGTTGACTCCACGTGGAGAAGAAGAAGCAAATCAATGTTATTTATGAGGGTTTTTTTTTAATATGAATTTCTCGAGAACCACTCATCCAAACAACTTCACACATCAACATTGCACTTCCTCGTCTCCCCAGCAATCCACCTGCCAGGTATGAGGTAGATCGAATGAACGGTTCTCGAGATATGCGAAGGACAAACCCACGCACACACATAGATAACACAGACAGATAGACAGACAGACAGATGGATAGAGATTCCTTGCTTTAGTAGTGCAGTGCCCTTTCAAAACGTGCCTTTTACATGAACACACAATAGGCAAAAACATAAGAAAATCATAACAATTAACAGTATCCCAAATAAAAATTTATCCATAAGGAAGGAAGGTCTTACATATCAAACAACAACACATCACAGTCACATTCATTGGATAACTGGACAAAATCCATTTTCATTTGCTGTTCACTTAAATAGCTTAGTCCAGAAGTTATGAAAACATCTGCCCTAACAGTTCTTAATTGTGCAAAAACAAGCTTCTAAATTACTGCAGGCAGTGAACATATTTGTTTGTGTGTGTATGTGTGTGTGTGTGTGTGTGTGTGTGTGTGTGTGTGTGCATGATTATTAATCAATAGAAGAACCAGTATTAAGTGCGACACATGTGGGTTAAAGTGCTTAAATGAATGTGGCCCAAAATCTAGATCACACACTTTGGGTTCATTCCAGTAAGCTGTTAGTAAAGGTTTGGCAAAGGTTTGGTTACATTCATGGAGCGACACTGTCCACACAGAGAAGGAAAACGGTTAAATCAGTCGTCCTTTTGTCTATGGGGGCTCTGCTGTGTTGGGGGGTAATGTATAATTGAGCCAATAACACCTGCAAAGAAATCAAAGAGCACAAATTAGTCTTTAACAACAGGTCAATATAACTTTCACTGATTTGGGATCGAGCGTGTTGGATATCACTTCTAATTAACTTGTTTTTGTATCCATTAACTGAACTGTTTTGGATATTTGAACTGTCAATGGCTGACATGGCAACTGCAGTCATATTCAGTCATAATAAAGATGAGGGCATACACTATCAGAGTCAATCAAGTTGTACAAAATCGCATGTCTGGCACCTTACAAGTTAAAAGAACATAAACATGCTGTGTGTTTATTGTTCAGAGTTCCTTCAATATATTTTAATTTCTATCAATCCTCTTCTAAGATTGTTAACTGAGAAGTGTACAGAGACTAAAGAGAAAGCATAGAGTGTTGTTTTCTTACCTCCAGGGTGCCGTATACCTAAGTAGAGAGTGAGATAAAGACAAAACACATGGCGCCATGAGTATGAGACTTCAAACCAAAATAATATGACATTACACATTTTAAAGTAAAGCCAAGTATTGCTGCATTTTATGAGTATATGGATGATGAGCTAAAGATTAAACAGTTCCTACTTTTTGCTCACAGTATAAAGCACAAGACCATATTCCACTCTGCACAACTTGATTTATTATTATCCAAATGGAAAGTCAACATCTCATTTACTCACCCTGTCTATTGTAGAGGATGAAGTTGATTATAATAAGTCCGATAAAGATCAGCAGCGCCAAGAATGGGATCAGAAGCTGAGGCAAATTAAAATCTGGACCTAAGAAAACATGCCAAAACTTGTAACCTGACCACAGCCACATTCAAGCATTTGTCTTCATTTTCAACCTTATTAATAGTCAAAAACTAGACAGCTACAGCTACAGATCCTGAATATCATAAATATAATAATCAATCCATCAGACTTTATTTGTACAGCACTTTTCATACAAGTACAATGTAACACAAAGTGCTTTACACAATAATGCAATGCAATGAGGAAACACCAGTAGTAGGATAAAGGAATAATAATGAAATAAAATAATAAAACACTAAAAGAGAGTAGATGTGTTGAAGTTAGTAAAACCAAATAAAAAGTAGGTTATAAAAAGGAGAACAATCATAAAAAATAAATAAATAAATAAAATAGAATAAAAGGATATACCAAGTAGTATGTTATATGTTTCAGCCTGTTTTACTACTACTGTAGTTTTTATGGCTTTCAAATAAAATGGTTTTACGTTGTTTATGTGGCACTAGGTACAACTATAAATGTTTGGTAGCACTGTGCATAGTGTATCTTTCATCTGTAATATAACTAGTCATTGCATTTGTCAAATAAATGCAGTGGAATACAAATTAGCATAATACAAATACACTGTGTTACCAGCTTGACCAGGTAAACTTTTAAAATCTAATACAATCAAATACAGAGGACCAACAACACTTGTTTTTCCTGTTACAGTCAGAGAGAAGCTTATTTACTTCTGTGGTGGTGATGCACTGGTATGTTGGGAGATGTTTCCAATAAAATCCCCTTATGTTTGTAAATGGGGTGGATGATTATAATGCAGTCCAATAGAACACCATTAACTATATGGCCTCATATATAACCATAGAGTGGGTTATATATCCCGTCTGACAGTGTCAACAAAAACTGAACACTGAGGCTAAAAGAAAAACAGGATTTACAGCAGGGCTATTTTACTGACATTGTACAGGTGTACACGATACTCTTCTTTATACTAATTCAGGTGTAAACTAACCTTTCCTGTCAAAGTAACGTCACAGCAGTAAAAGTATACAGTTATAGAGTGTTACTGCACTAGACTGAATGACAGGATATAAAATGCACTGTAAACTATGAACAGCAAGTTAACGTTAGCTGGTTTCTATAGTAACGTCCATTCAAAGGCTACAGAAAGTCGTCCGTTTTCAGGTATTTTGTGTGTTGTTGTTGTTGTTGTTGTTATTGTTGTTTCAAAAATTTACGCTCAACTGCAATGCAAAGAGACAAGCTTCTTACCTACAGGGGTCGAGACAGCTCCTGACAAGCACAACATTAACACAAAAATGCCAGAGAGATGCATTTTTATTTCCAGCGTTACTTGTTTTCAGCTTCAAAATCCAGCAAGCGTTCAGCCGTCACGGATGGACAAACCCGAAATGATGAGCAAGAGTAATGAGCAAGAGTAATTACCTAACTCCACCCTGCCTGTGCATCTCACATCCTTTCTGTTTCACTACAGTTTCTTGTCTTAAACTGACTCCACCGATTGGCTGATACAGGACTGGGAGGTCACCCTGACATTCTGAAAGTGTCTGTGTATTTATGAACGAGTAGTGTTTTCTTTTAAGTCGCTTATTGCGTATATTATATTGGTAGTGGGGGTTTCCGGGGTTGTTTTTAAAGTGTAGTTGGGCCATTCCTGCAATTCGGTGCCATTTCAGCCTGGTTTAATTTCTAAAACAAATTAAAAATTGTATTATTTCATCTGAAGCAGGGCTTGTTAAACTATGAGAAAATGTAGCCTATTGGTCCAGCTCAGGATTTTATGGTCTAATGAGTTTGACCAAAGTCTTTGCATGTGACAAAGGCCAAATGTCCACCCTTCTACAGGACATTCTCATCTTTATTGATAAGTGTTTTGAATGTGCAGTTGTATGCAAAAGTTTGGCCGCCCCTTGACAAATAACATATTTTGGTGATTTTTTTTTAATTGTAAAGATGTAAACACAGCCTGTCCAAGATATGGAGAAAAAAACACACACACAATATTTTCACCAAACATTAATGCATAGTTACTTTTTATGACATAAATTGAAAATACATATATATATATAAAACAATGTGGCATGTGCACAAGTTTGGGCACCCTAAGAGTTCTTAAGTCTCAGATTCTTTTTACAAGGTCTCAGACCTTAATCGGCAGTTGTGTCAACAGTTGTCATTAGGAAATGTCAGTTGGTGCCAGTTTCAAAGCTTTACAATACTATGACTCTTCAAAACTTGTGCAAAAACTCAGCAACCATTGGTTCCTCTAAGCAGCTGTAAGCCCACAATGCAGAGGAAGGCTACAAGAAGATATTAAAGTGTTGTCAGCTTGCAGTTTCCACAGTGTGAAATGTATTAAGAGATGGCAGTTTAGGGGAACTCTGGGGATCTGGAAGATAAAGAAAACTCTCAGAGAAAACTGCTCGTATGCTGGTCAGAAAGGCAAAACAAAACCCCCATTTGACTGCATAAAACCAGATTTAGCAGACTCAGGAGTGGTGGTGCACCGTTCCACTGTGCAGTGATGCTACAAACAAAACCTTCATGGAAGAATCAGTAGAAGAAAACTTTACCTGCATACTCAAAAAATCCAACATCAGAAGTTTGCAACAGAACATCTACAGAAGCTTGATGAGTTTTGGAAACAAGTGCTGTGGACTGATGAAGTTTAAATAAAACTCTCTGGCCACAATCAGCAAAGGTTTGGAGAGAAAAAGGAGCAGCACTTCATGAAAAGAACATCTTGCCATCTGTTAAGTATGGAGGTGGATCCATCATGCTTTGGGGTTGTGTTGCAGGTAGTGACACAGGAAACATTGCACAGGTGGAGGGACGAATGGATTCCATTAAATACCAGCAAATCCTGGAAGCAAACATCCCACCATCTGTAAAAAAGCTGAAGCTGAAAAAAAGGATGGTTTCTACAACAGGATAATGATCCTAAACATACCTCGAAATCCACCAAATACTACCTCAAGAGAAGCAAGCTGAAGGTTTTAGAATGGCCCTCACAGTCCCCTGACTTAAACATAATTGAAAATCTGTGGGTAGATCTTAAGAAAACAGTGCATGCAAGACAGCCCAATAATATTGCAGAACTAGAAGCCTTTTGCAAGGAAGAATGGGAGAAAATCCCAGATACAAAGATTGAGAGACTTTTAGATGACTATGAAAAGTGTTTGCAAGCTGTGATATCTACCTGTCTGTTATATTGTTGTTGTTGTTATTATTGTTGCTGTTTTGCTTTTTTATTTTGACTTTTTGTTTTTAGTTTGTTTGATTCTAGTTCTCCTTCTTGTCTTGTCCTGTGTCGTATGTGTCTTCATGTTGGTCACTTGTATTGCACTATAAACAATTTAAAAAATGTAAATGTTTTACATTTCTTACATAGTGAATTCAAATCTGTCAATTTAAGTGTAATACATTACCCTTGTTTTAATATTGCATAAGAAGAGTCTGTATCTATAATTACACTTCCTGGGTAGAGTATGTTTGGGTGGTGGAATAGGCATTAGGCATTTCTTAATATCATAATCCACATCTGTTGCATGATGTGTTGACAGAGGTGCAATTTTGAAAAGGTTCAACCCACAAAAAATGTAACACTAAAGGTTTTCTGCACTGTGTGATTTAACAGAAAATGATTTCTTGTAAACTATATGACACAAAAATAAACAGACTTGTACAGAAAAAATACAAACACACCTTATAGCCTTAAAGGTGCTCAGCGGAATGATGAGAAATGCTTTCTCATTGATGACACTGCTTTCTCATTGATGACACAAGTGAACTGTAGTCAACATCAACAATATTAGCTAGTATTGCACTCTGTAGGGGGGCAGGAGAGAGACGAGGCACTCAGGAGTGTGCATAAACATCACATCATTTGGATTTTCCCGGCAAAACCATCCTGAGTCCTTTACATAGAAATCAGTCCACAGGCTGTTATAGGTGACTGAGAAAGTCAGGGAAGGTCTCATTTTTTAAGTTACGTTACAATCTGTTCACCCTACTTCACATAGCACCTTTAAGGCTGTGCTCCAACACCTCTGGGGGGATATGGTTTCTGACAAAAAAGAAAACTAAAGAAAGCAGCACTTACTTAACATCAACTTTCACTTGAGGACCGAGCTGTTCCACTAACACAATTCAGCGGTGTCTAGTCAACGCTAATTCTAGCCAGGCCTGAATAATCTTGCAGTGCATGCATGCTCAGAGTACATAAGCAGCCCAGAACAGTTGATTGTCAAAAAGATACAATGTCGCAAAAAGAAGGGAAAACTAGAGTGGTGTTCTTCTCAGTAGTAGAACAAATCCTGTTGATGAAACTATATGAATATAAAGGAGTCATCACCAAAAAGCGCAATACTGCCACAGTTAACAAGAAAAATTAACAAACATAATTATCTATAGAGTGACATGTATGAACAACAGCCGCCCCTCAGCAAACAATGAGCGTTAAGTTGTGAAAATAAAATAATGTTAGCACCATAAACAGACAAATGACACACTGATAACACTCAGCAGCTGAAAAGAGAACATTCAGTCTGTGACTAAATTAAAAAGATATTACATATATCTGATCCTTCATGTAATAGTGTCTTTAAGGTCTAGTTATGTGCTGGGAAAACAAGAGGATAAGGTGGCTGATGAATTTGTAAATCTGCTATTGTCATAAGGAGCAATCTTCCTTCACGTTAAGCCGTCTTATCAGTACTTTCTGAGGCAATATCCAAATACACTAAATAAAATGAGTAGGTAGTAGGAAAAATAGTTTGTATCAAGTCCACCAATTCAGATTAAAAGCTTTTTGACAAATTTTCCTCATTTCACTCACCACATAAGAAATTCCTTTTAATTTTCAGTTTGAGAGGTAGCCCTTCCCAAGCACCCCTTAACTTTCCAGAATAAAAGAAACAAAGTGAACAGCTGCTCTAATAATAGATTAAGGTAACCTTACACTAAGTGATAAATAAATGACAATATAACACAAAAAGTAATTAAAGTATTTTTAATTAAATATTTCTGTACATTTTAGATGAACACACAATAAGAAAAAACACAAGACAATCACAATGAAATATTAATCCAAAAGGAAAGTATTACATATTAAACAACAACACACACAGTCACATTCATTGGATAACTGGACAAAATCCATTTTCTGTCTTAAATTAAATATTGTACTGAGTTTGCTTGAAACAGAATATTTCCATTGCACATTCACACTGTTTACTTAAATAGCTTAGTCCAGAAGTAATGCAAACGTCTGCCCTCACAGTTCTTAATTGTGCAAAAAGAAGCTTGTAAATTACTGCCAGCAGTGAACATATTTGCATGTGTGCGTATGCATTAATATTAAACAATAGAAGACCAGTGTTAAGTGCAACACATGCAGGTTAAAGTGCTTAAAATAATGTGGCTAAAATCTAGACCACACACATTTGGTTCATTACAGTGAGCTGCTGGTAACACAGCAAAGGTTTGGTTACATTCATGGAGCGACACTGTTCATACAGAAGGAAAAGGGTTAAATCAGTGAGCAGTGAGTGGTCATCCAACAGTAGTCATAAATTAGAGAGCTGCAATGTGAACCTGTTAATCAGTCCTAGCTTTGTCAGCCTTTTGTCAAGGGAGGCTCTGTCGTGTTCGCAGGGTAATGTATAATTGAGCCAATAACACCTGCAAAGAAATCAAAGAGCACAAATTAGTCTTTAACAACAGGCCAATATAACTTTCACTGATTTGGGATCAAGCGTGTTGGATATCACTTCTAATTAACTTGTTTTTGTATCCATTAACTGAACTGTTTTGGATTTTTGAACAGTCATCCCTGTGTCAATGGCTGACCTGGCAACTGCAGTCATATTCAGTCTAATAAAAATGAAGTCATACAGTATCAGAGTCAATCAAGTTGTACAAAATTACATGACTAGTACCTTACAAGTTAAAAGAACATAAACATGCTGTGGCTTTATTGTTCAGAGTTCCTTTAATATATTTTAATTTCTATCAGTCCTCTTCTAAGATTAACTGAGAAGTGTACAGAGACTAAAAAGAAAACACAGAGTGTTGTTTTCTTACCTCCAGGGTGCCGTATACCTAAGTAGAGAATGAGATAAAGACAAAACATATGGCCCCATGAGTATGAGACTCCAAACCAAATCATATGACATTACACATTTTAAAGTAAAGCCAAGTATTGCTGCATTTTATGAGTATGTGGATGATGAGCTAAAGATTAAACAGTTCCTACTTTTTGCTCACAGTATACAGCACAAGACTATATTCCACTCTGTATGACTTGATTTATTATTATCCAAGTGGAAAGTAAACATCTCATTTACTCACCCTGTTTTTTGTAGAGGAAGAGGCTGATTATGATAAGTCCGATAAAGGCCAGCAGTGACAAGACTGGGATCAGAAACCGGGGAAAATGAAAACCTGGAACTAGGAAAACATGCCAAAAATTGTAACCTGACCACAGCCACATTCAAGCATTTTTCTTCATTTTCAACCTTATTAATAGTCAAAACTATCAGACAGCTACAGCTACAGATCCTGAATAATATAAATATAATAATAATAATCAATCAATCAATAAATCAATCAATCAGACTTTATTTGAACAGCACTTTTAATACAAATACACAAACAAACAACCTGTAGAAAGAATAAATATACCTGACTGATCCCCAGAAAGCCTTAATTCTCTCATCAGCTTGATGCATCCCTCCTGAAGGCGGATCCTCTCAGTCCTTGTGCGCTGCTCTTCCTGGTCCCACAGAGCTTTGAAGGCCAGTGCTTGTGTTAAGTGGGCTGTCCAGGTATCATTGTGATCCAGAGTCAGGTAGACCTCTCCATCATAGAGCACGCAGTCAGTCCAGAGTAGCTGAGACCCCTCCAGTATGCACTCACGAGACCGAAGGACAGTGTGGTTTCCTAGGGAGTGAGATGAAGGCTATTTTTAAAATATTCAATAAAATATATTGAATAAAACATTTGAATGACCCTGAGATTTGATCAGGTTTGAGTCATGACATTCATTAATAGTACAGGATGATTTTCTTACTCAGTACTGCAATCTGGTTGAGACTTGTGAGTGTTGAAAGGAATGCATCAGGTGATATGGTCTGGATAATGCTGCTGACTTCCTTGCTTGTGCCAATAAAAGGGACTCCATTGAGAAGGACCTGCTCCACGACCCGCTGGTCCCCCACCACTCCCCACTGCTGAACCTGAATTATGACTGTATCTAAGGGGAGAAGATTGTGCTTATGTGGGAGTGTTTTCAAGCAATGTAACAGGAGATGAGAAAAAGGTTCAAATGTAACTTGTAAAAAAACTCAAATCCTTAAATAAAAGTAGTAACAGGTCTGCCACAATGTTGAATTAGTCATTTGAAAATAGTCCTTCATTTAAATCTTTCTTTAGCAAACATGCATAAATAATAACTGTGAAATCAAAAGTAAAACCAATCATCCTGCTGAATAGTCCCTTTCAGTGTGATTAATTTTGAAGTTTTTCATATAAAATGGTTTAATGTTGTTTATTTGGCACTAGGTCCAACTATAAATGTTTGGTAGCACTGTGCATAGTGTGTCTTTCATCTGTAATATAACTAGTCATTGCATTTGTCAAATAAATGCAGTGGAATACAAATTAGCATAATACAAATACACTGTGTTACCAGTTTGACCAGGTAAACTTTTAAAATCTAACGCAATCAAAAACAGTGGACCAACAATACTTGTTTGTCCTGTCACAGTCAGAGAGAAGTTTATTTACTTCTGTGGTGGTGATGCACTGGTATGTTGGGAGATATTTCCAATAAAATCCCCTTATGTTTGTAATTGGGGTGGATGATTATAATGCAGTCCAATACAATACTAGGCTATATGGCTAAAAACTGAACACTGAGACTAAAAGAAAAACAGGAATTACAGCAGGGCTATTGTACTGACATTGTACAGGCGTACATGATACCCTTCAGGTGTAAATAACCTGTCCTGTGAAAGTAACTTACAGAAGTAAAAGTATACAGTCATAAAGTCTTACTGCAGCGGACTGAAGGACAGGATATAAAATAAACTGTAAACTATGAACAGCGGTAACCAAGCTAACGTTAGCTGGTTGCTATGGTAACGTCAGTTCGCAGTCTATATAAAGTTGTCCTGCCGTTGACTTTACAGTCCATTTTCAGGTTTGTGTATTATTATTACTATCATTATTATTATTATTATTATTGTCTTTAAACTTCTTTAAGAGACAAGCTTCTTACCTACTGGGGTCGAGACAGCTCCTGACAAGTGGCACAACATTAACACAAAAATGCCAGAAAGATGCATTTTTGATTTCAAGCGTTACTTGTTCCCAGCTTCAAAATCCAGCAAGCGTTCAGCCGTCAAGGATAGACAAAAGTCTCCGGAGTTATAAATAGTCAGGATTGTTTTAAGACATTTAAGTGTAACTCGTGCACCAACTAATACATCCCGACAGACAGAGCCAAATAAGGGCAGTGACTTTCCTCCACTATGTCTGCGGGTCTCACTTCGTTTCGCTTTCACTAGTTTCTTTTAAATGTTCAACGATTCGCCTCTGATTGGCTGCTGCAGCTGGCACGATGACTGGGAATTTACCCTCAGATCCTGTAAACAATCCGTTTATCGTAAACGAGTTGTTTTTCTGTAAAGTCGCTAACAAATATTGGTAGTGGGGTTTTTTTTGGGCTTGTTTCTACAGTGTAGTTGGATCATTCCTACAATTTGGTGCCATTTCAACCTGGTTTACTTTCTATCAAAAAAAAAAAAATGTCCACGATTTTATTATTTCATCTGAAGCAGGGCTTGTTAAACTATAAGAAAAATGTATTGGTCCAGCTCAGGATTTTATGGTCTAATGATTTTGACCAAATTCTTTGCATGTGACAAAGGCCAAATGTCCACCCTTCTACAGGACATTCACTCATCTTTATTGATAAGTGTTTTGAATGTGCAGTTGTATGCAAAAGTTTGGCCACCCCTTGACAAATAACATATTTTGGTGATTTTTTTAAATTGTAAAGATGTAAACACAGCCTCTAAGATATGGAGAAAAAAAACACACACAATATTTTCACCAAACATTACTGCATAGTTACTTTTTATGACATAAATTGAAAAAATATATATATATCATTGTGGCATTTGCACAAGTTTGGTCACCATATGAGTTCTTAAGTCTCAGATTCTTTTACAAGGTCTCAGACCTTAATCAGCTCGTTAGGCGTTAGGCATAGCAGCAACTGTCATCAGGAAATGTCAGCTGGTGCCAGTTTCAAAGCTTTACAAATACTCTGACTCTTCAAACCTTGTGCAAACACAGGTTCCTCTAAGCAGCTGTGTGAGACTGAAAATGAAAGTGAAACTGATGCCTACAATGCAGAGGAAGGCTGCAAGAAAATAGATAAGTGTTGTCAGCTTGCAGTTTCCACAGTGTGAAATGTATTAAGAGATGGCAGTTTAGGGGAACTGTGGAGGTCAAGAAAACTCTCAGAGAGAACTGCTCATATGCTGGTCAGAAAGGCAAAACAAATTCCCCATTTGACTGCAAAAAACCTGCAGGAAGTGCATTCAGGTCTGACTCTGTCCCATAATGTCTTCCCCAGTTAATCAGCTCCCAGTCTGCCCATGTGTTGTGTCACCTGTTGTCTGATTACTTTAGTTCCTGTTTCATTTTGAAATGTTTTCTCCTTGTGTTTTGTTACCTTTACTTCCTGTGTTTTCAAAGCTTTACAAATACTCTGACTCTTCAAACCTTGTGCAAACACTCAGCAAACATAGGTTCCTCTAAGCAGCTGTGTGAGACTGAAAATGAAAGTTACTGATGACCACAATGCAGAGGGAGGCTGCAAGAAAATAGATAAGTGTTGTCAGCTTGCAGTTTCCACAGTGTGAAATGTATTGAGAGATGTATTTTGTTACCTTTACTTCCTGTGTTTTCCCACCTTTGTTGATTGCCTCATGTGTTTCACCTGTGTCTTGTTTTACTCACCTGTGTTCAGTTTGCAATCAGACCCTGTGTATTTATTGTCCAGTTTTCTGTTGAGTCGTCTGTGGTTATTGTTAGTGTTCCCTGTTCGTGTTTCTCAGTGATTTGTGTTTATCATTAAATATTCTGCATCTGATCCTGCCTACCTGCTGTCTCCTGCATTTGGGTCCACCTGCTCCGCTCAACACCCTGACAGAGTGAATTTGATTTCAATCCTGAGGTGTATAAGTGTGACTGTCACTCTCAATCATGGTGGTAATCTAATCCTGGACGGCCAGAAACAGTTTGGCCTCTGTGGTCTTGTACTGGCAGCCCTGCTCTTCGTGCTGCAGGGTTATAACGATGTGGCAAGACAGGTTGTGTATACAGCTGATGATGGAGGGGTCCGCATTAGTCTGTACATACCAACGATAAGAGGGAGCCTCTTTTAAAGTTATGTCATATTGACAGAAACATGCTAGTTATGTTTACAATTCAGTGAATACCATTATTACACAGCGGTTAAAACACAGATCCTTTAACTTGTAGTTCAGTTCACATTCGTGTCAGACATTAACAGTCTGTTAACTGTCAAACGTATTTTGGCCTTTAAAATTACTTTTACATGAGGGGAAGATCTAAACATGTCACTTAATAATGAAAGAATATTATGAATGAAATAATTAAGTAAAATGATCATTCTCTGCTGGGGTTTCAATCATTATCAGTAACAACATCATACAGAATGCTTGTCATTTTTCAAATATTTAACCAATGTCTATTGGGGCAGCTGTGGCTCAGGAGAGAGAGCGAGTCGTCCACTAATCAGAAGATCAGCAGTTCGATACCTCCAGTCCACATATCAAAGTGTGCTTGGGCAAGATACTAAACCCCAAATTACTCCCAATGGCTGTGTGCCTGGATGGCTGTGTGCTGTGTGCCCGGATGGATGGTGTGAACATGTGCGTGAATGATTAGATACTACTGAAGCGCAGGTTGGCACCTTGCATGGCAGCCTCTGCCATCAGCGTGTGAATGGGTGAATGTGGCTTGTAGTGCAAAAGCGCTTTGTGTGGTTGGAAAACTAGGCTATATAAGTGCCTTCCATTTACCATTTATTGACAGAGTGAACAGTTCATTAGCTTTACCTGTACACTTACCACTTGTAACGCAATCCAATCCAATCCTGCAATAAATCCCATGACTGTGAAGTTTAAATTGATTTTAACTAATCTCTGTGGTAATTTCAAGGCTGCAATTTATCTCATTGATAACTCAGCATTGGCAGGAACGGACTGGGCCTTATTGGACAGCATGATAAAGTATAATAAATTGGTCTTTCCTCCCTCTTGACTTCCTATTCTCTCACAGATAGAATACACTGGAATATTATTACTCATAAACACCCCTCCCATTCAAAGTATAGATGAACAGGACATAAAATCTACATGTCCCATCTATAGTCAGCTGGCTTAATACCATCATCAAAAGTAAAAAAAAAAAAAAACAATAAAACTGCACCCACACAATGTTATGTAACCCTGTACAATAGCTCTGCAATAAATCAACCTTTGTTAAAAACCGAAACGTTCAGTTTTTGATGCTGTGTCAGAGAAGTTTCGATTGACGTGCATGGTAATTTTTAAGTCATAAAAAGTACTGTAGTATTGCATTACAGTATAATGTAAGTTGTTCTTGTTACTTTCAATGGGGCCCCTTATAATAGAATATGTTTACATAAATTGAGATGGTAATGGTGAAATGAGAAATGGTCTTATAGCATAATCAAACCCAGATGGCTTGGATTGGTTTGTTTGTTACCAATCACAGATGTCCAATATAGTATATAATAAAAGACACATCACATGTAACGTTACTTATTAATTCAAACTCGTAAATATAGTGATTCTCCAAACAATATCACACTCATTTTGTTGCTCCCCTATACTGAACACAGCTAGTTTAATCCACAATGATTTTTTTTTTCTTCCACATACTGTAATGGGAGAGGAAGAGACTATGATAAGCTGATTTTCTTAACAGTGGTAACAACTTACCTGGGTTTTCAGTAGGACCTGTTTTGTTCCTTACCTGAATGATGGGAGGATGCTAAGGAGAGAAGGGTGACCCAAAAATCACAAGAGTGGCAAGAGAGGTTACAGCACAGAAACAGTTGGGACAAATGAGAAAGTGTAAATTCGCTGTTGTTTGCTTGATTAAAATTTTCAATTCCTGTCTCAAAGGGGTTGCATTAATCAGATGCAGCTGCCTGCAATGTATTTCAACAATCAGAGTATCAATAAAAAGCTTGTGTGGCTACTGGAGAGGAGAAATTAGTTAGATGCTTCCTTGCAGAAAAAGTGAAGTCTCTGTATGAATGTAGAATGTGAAGAGCTCTGCTGGTTTTACTTAAGTTACTCATGCTGCGATCAAAGGGATAAAAATCAGGGCAACACAATATTGACTTACCACACCGTCACAATTGAAAAAGAACATGAAGCAGTTGCTTTATTGTAGTTTGCATTTGATTTGCATTTTGCTTTGTCATGGTGAGCCTACATGCCTACAGGTAATCAAATTAAATATGAATTAAAACTTTAATTACAGTTTTGAAATATTGGAATTTAATAGAACAAGGTAAACAGTACAGAGCAAAATGACACTGAAATCCTGAATTTACCAAAGCACTGATTCACTGGATCTATTACTGATAATTCATAAGGATTTTCTGAGAATAGGATTGAGGATCCATATAGAACATAAAATAGGGAAGAATGATTGACATAGATTGACAGACTTTGATTGTTCTCTGAAATGGGAATTGGGCCGAAGAAAAAGAAAAAAAAAGTAAACAAAAAGGAAAATGCAATACACAGTTGGGCTGAATGCCTAAAATGGACATCAACCCAATCCAAACAAACATGTGATACTGTGATGTGAAAATGCTGGTCTGCATGTTGATTATGTCCTTCAAGCAAATAATCAATTAACCCTGTGTACATCAACATGTTGTTAGTGTTGACAAATTTCTAACTTAAGAACAATTTATACAGTTATAACCAACCACTTGACTATTGTAGGGCTGGAACTAATGATTATTGTCATTATCAACTAAGCAGATTATTCTTTTGATTAATGAGAGAAGAAATGACAGAAAACAGTGAAAATGAGTGTTAAAACATTCAAAAGTGACATCTTCAAATGTCTTGTTTTGTCCAACCAACAGTCCAAAAACCAAAGATAATCAGTTTACTATCATGTATGACAAAGAAAATGAGAACGATATTGGGGATGACTGGATCAGGATCAGAAATGTCAGAGGACACATATCCAAGGGGCTTTTTATTTAGCTTTTATTTAACTGTCCTTGGTACCTTGTCTGTAACAGTTTCACCTCTTAGGGCTGTAGATTTGGCCAGGTGACCTTGCAGGGTTGGGCTAAGTTGGGTGAAAGCCTCCTGCAATTCTCTTTCTCCACCAATGAAGTTTGTACCTTGGTCTGAGATCAGTTCATAAGGGCAACCTCGGCAGCTATAGAGTTTGGCAGTCATATTTAAGTACAGTGCTCAAAAGGTCATGTATATCAATTTATGCATGCAGTACATGTATAGATTTGAGCAGTGCATGTATAATATAGGGAGAATCAAAGATCATGATTCCTTTATTTGTATGTAGTAACTGAAGAGAAAACTATCTGAAATGGAAAAGCATGAAAAAAATATACAACAATGGGAGTAATGTAGTTTCTTATGTCTGAGATCTAGTAAAAAAAAACAAACTGAAAATTATGCATGCAGAGAGGTTGTTGTGTTTATGGTATCTTACTGCCATCTAGTGGACTATATATATGTACATCCAAAGCGCTTTCTTAGAAAGTTCCCATGCATGGTACAAGCTTTTATATTTTCCTTCAACAGCTGGTTTTCAGTTGCAAAGCATTTTGTTGTTTAGATTCTATTATTTCACATCATATATATTATTATGCACATTATTTTCCTTCTCAGATCTTTCAAATTGCAGCTCGTTTGGTATATTGGGGCAAAGCGATCATCATCTACCTACTGTGTGAGAACAACATCTACATGCTGTCTCCTCATGCCAACATCTGCCTGTGAGTGGCCATGATGTGAAGTAAGCCAGTTGGCTGTACTGGATAATGTAGCGCTAATGAACCACAGAGGGGCACAATGAGTAATGATCATTCTAGACCTCCAGCTACCTCTCTTCAGGAATCCCTGAGGAGAGGAGGTGGGGAGAGAAAGAGGGCAAGAAAAGGAAGACTCTAAACATCAGACAGGCTGTTTTTGTTTTGAGGGATGCAGAGCGTTCCAGACATCTGTGAAATCACTGAGAAAAGATGGAATGAGAAAAGGTACATTTCAGAGCAGATTTGTTTTTTCAGTGTAGGCATTGATAAATTGTGTCTTATTAATAAATGCTAAACCATAACTTCCCAGTTCAAATTTGCAGTTCAAATCAGTATCATCAAAATATGATGCCAAAATGTGTTGATACTTACAAAATGGATGAGAAAAATTTTGTATGATTTCTGCGGATTAGAGTTTAGATTTTTGGAGGTTATTCAGCCATCTTAACTTTCTGAGAACTACAAAATTCTAAAAATATTAATGAACTTATTTCATCCCACTTGTGTAAGAAGTAGTGCATCCCAGCAAATGAAATAGAAACTTCTCAAGTTTTTATACTCCCTAAATGGTGAAGTCCACAAAGGAAACAGATGGCAGAATAGTTTCAGGACTATTCCCAGTCTTTCTGCCTCCTTATTCATACTAATGCAGTGGTGCCCACTTGTTCCCCATGGGACTATGCTACATCCTGGGGTTCTGTTGGATTTCTGTTGGGGTCCCTCTCCAGCCACACCTCTGGGTCTGAGGCAAGATCTCGACTGTCAAAACAGCGGAGTATATTCAGAGCCTGGCACAGCTTTGAAGGCCTGTTGCAGAGCTCTCTGTCTTTCAATTGTCAGGCTCCCACTTTGCGTCTGGCTGCTCTCAGCTGCCTCATGATGGACTGACCCTGCTGGGGCTCAAGAGAGCACAACAGCACAGCAGCACCCTCCCCTGTGCAACACAGCACACAATATGCATCAGTCAGCACGGCTCCACTCTGTCTCCTTCCTTTCACCCTATACCCACTGACAATAGAAAACACAAACACAAACCACTGTATAGGTTTAATGTCATATTAATGACATTAACAACACCTGGAGGTCATATTAAACCAAAAGAATGCATTATACTGTATATATTTTTCTGCTTGCAAGCATCTGTAGGCAAAAATGGCTAACCCAATGATCTCAACGTGGGACAGGTATTTCTACTTTACGTCACCCTGGGTGCTTTTACCTTGACTAGACACGTTCATACAGAGGTAGATGCCATAGACTGGATACACATAGATTGTGCCTGGCTTCATGAACATAGCCGTGTTCCTCTCTGTGCATTTTCGCCCTGCTGAGTGTGAAGCTTTGTCCTCTCCTCCGAGGTTGGCTTCAATCTCCTATTTGTCCTCCCAACTCAGTACCATCCTCACACCTGTGGACCAACACCTGTAGGGGCAAAGTACAAGACAGATTATCTTTTCACACAGCAGTCACATTTTAAGTAGATGGAGATGATTAGTCAATTAATTGATGAACATAAAATTGTTTGGCAACAATTTTGATAATTGTTTAATCAAAAACATTCACTGGTTGAAGCTTCTCATAGCCTCTGTAAATATCTTTTTTTTTCTTAGTCCTCTGTAATAGTAAACTGAATATTCTCCTACAGTTCATTAAATCTGTGTGGTATTGTGGTACCAGCGCTGCATGCACGGTGAACTGCCGAGGGGAGACGAGCAAATAGGCAGCGCAAAGCGAGTTGTTGGGATGGTGTTTTTGTGGAAAATTAGACGTCTCAGAACCACGTCTGTTTCTGGAGTAAAGTTACTCCGCTAGCGAAGTGACTTTGGTGATTTTACCAACAAGAGCAAACTAAATAATTACTGTAAATGTGCTGCAATAACTGATTAATGCCTCAAATATAAATAAGTTATTTCAATTAAACATTCTCCGACCGAAATCGGCACGGAAAATAACATTTAATGTGGTTAAAGCATCTGTACTGATCTATAAATGAATGTGTTACAGCATTCTTACAGTATCTGCTGTCCGCAGCTATTTTATACTGTATGAAACGCTTCTCCTACAGTTCATTAAATCCCTGCATCCTTACGCATTCTTCAGACCAGGCGTCCACATGCTTGTGACATGTATTTTGCTGTTAATACTCTTTTTTATTTTATCAATAGTTGTGTCTCACTTTGTTACGTCGTTTAAGACGTGAGTGCCGCAAAATATGATTACATTTCTGAGATACCACTGTTGACGATGGTTTACAGGTCCATGTGATGAATTCACGATATGGACACTGTAAAGAGCCGAACAGCCGTGCGTAATGGTCGCGCGTAATGACAGCTGTTCCACTGTTTGAGAACCTAAACTGCACTTTTTACTTCCAGTTTGTTTCATTGACAGCTGTAGCTACAGACTGGTGGAGCATGCATCATGTTATCATGTTGATATGAAAACAACATCCATTTATGACTCATTATGGGAGAGGAAATGAGGCTCCTGCACGTGCGTCCAGTTTTACAAAGGCTGGGATGTGTAAAATAGAACCATACCTGGCACGGCTGTATAAATCTGATAAAAAGGAATGCCTCTGCTTATTTCTGGGGTAACGCTTTATAATAGGCTACAGCAGGCGTGTAACTTCTCGTCACTTACCATGTAATTTCCCGGAACTTCCTCGTATGGATCAGTAGACCTACATATCTATGTGTGCAATAAAATCAGATGTTTTTTGCCCTTTGCTCGTGACTGTTATGATAATGCGTGTGTGTTTGGCAGGCAAGTTTCACCCACACCCAGGGATTTAAATGTCCTTACGTAAACTCTCACACGCTGCACGGACAAAATATACACACTGCCCCATTCCTTAAAAGGAGCTACGCCACCAAGAGTTTCCTAGGCAACGACACAGAGGTTAACTCACGTTTCGGAACAGCGCTGCACTACAGGCTCCCAAACGCTATTGATTTCCGAATGAATGAATAGTTATTATTATTATTGGCATTGAAAAAAATATTTTTTTGGCCTGGTGGGGGTTCCTCGTTGGCCACCACGCCTGTACAATTATAGGGGAAACATTGAACTTCCTCGTATGAATCAGGTCATAGGCCTATGCAATAAAAACAAATGTTTTTGCCCTTTGCTCATGGCATTTATGACAATCTTTTGTTTTTTGCATGTGTGTTTGGCAGGCAAGTTTCACTCACACTCCAGAGATTTAAATGTCTTCTACTTCATTGTATTAATTTGAATAAGAACAAGTCGAGAAATGGGTCTCTTTTAAAAATTAGCTCCTAGAGGGCATGTTGATCCAGCACTGCAGCACCTCATAACGGGTGAACTTACCTCTCTCAAGTGCACAGCTATGGAAGGCTTGTATTGTCATCCAAAGATGAAAAAATAACAATACAGTAATGTCATAATAGTATATCTTTAATTACACAGAAACCACAAGGTGTGTGCTGTTCTCCCAACATTACAGAACGTGACATGCCTTTTTATACTGAAAACAGGCTATGTGTTCGTGTTGCGTGACAAGCCTCATCCTGTTTTGTCAGACTCTTTGGCACCCTCAAAACAAACGAAGAATGGGACATTTAACTTTGGACATATCCCAAATTTGAGTTGGCGTCTCTGCACTATGTGTGTGTGTGTGTGCGTGTGGTACACACAAACACATGTAAATGGGCGTCTCTGCATTAAGTGTGTGTGTGTGTGTGTGTGTGTGTGTGTGTGTGTGTGTGTGTGTGGTATTGGGTATTGGTAGTGGGTATATGACCCTCATTCCCCTACAGCATTTACAGATCGATGTACACATTTACAGTTCAATGTACACATTTACAGATCTCTATACACCTGCAAATTGAGTAAATAGAGATTTGGAGATTCTTTTACACATTTACAAATCTGATTACACACACATGGATTGAGATAGTTACACTACTCTCCAAAATATTTGCAGATAATTCTGCTACAATAATACCCCCATATATTTAACCCTGAGGATCTGAGGACCTCCCCGTCCTGCATCAGGAGGAGGCGTGTCTGTTAGACATTTAAATTTCACTAGTGAAAGAGAAACAAAGTGAGATACATAGGGAGAGAGGAGGAAAGTCACTGCTCTTGCTCGTCTGGTTGTATTCCCTTTTCGATTCTCGTTCGGGATGTATTAGTTGGTGCACGGGTTACACTTAAATGGCTTAAAACAATCCTGACTATTTATAAGTCCGGAGACTTTTGTCTATCCTTGACGGCTGAACCCTTGCTGGATTTTGAAGCTGGAAACAAGTAACGCTGGAAATAAGAAAATGCATCCTACTGGCATTTTTGTGTTAATGTTGTGCCACTTGTCAGGAGCTATCCCGGTTCCAGTAGGTAAGCTTGTCTCTTTGCATTGCAATTACTTACCCGGGGAGCTTAAAGATTATAAATAATAATAAAAATAACACACAAATCTGAAAACGGACTGTAAAGTCAACAGCAGGACGACTTTATTTAGCCTTTGAACGGACGTAACCATAGAAACCAGCTAACATTAACTTGGTTACCGCTGTTCATAGTTCACAGTTTATTTTATATCCAGTCTTTCAGTCCGGTGCGGTAAGACTATAACTGTATACTTTTACTGCTGTAACGTTACTTTCACAAGACAGGTTATTTTACACATGAATTAGTATAAAGAAGAGTATCGTGTACACCGGTACAATGTCAGTAAAATAGCCCTGCTGTAAATCCTGTTTTTCTTTTAGCTTCAGTGTTCAGTTTTTGTTGACAGTGTCAGACAGGTTGTTACTTCCGAGTTACGGTTATTTATGAGGCCATATAGTTTTAATGGTGGTGTTGTATTGGACTGCATTATAATCATCCACCCCAATTACAAACATAAGGGGATTTTATTGGAAACATCTCCCAACATACCAGTGCATCGCCACCACAGAAGTAAATCAACTTCTCTCTGACTGTGACAGGACAAACAAGTATTGTTGGTCCACTGTTTTTGATTGCGTTAGATTTTAAAAGTTTACCTGGTCAAACTGGTAACACAGTGTATTTGTATTATGCTAATTTGTATTGCACTGCATTTATTTGACAAATGCAATGACTAGTTATATTACAGATGAAAGATACACTATGCACAGTGCTACCAAACATTTAAGTAGTTGTGACCTAGTGCCACATAAACAACATTAAACCATTTTATGTGAAAAACTTCAAAATTAATCACACTGAAAGGGACTATTCAGCAGGATGATTGGTTTTACTTTTGATTTCACAGTTATTATTTATGCATGTTTGCTAAAGAAACATTTAAATGAAGGACTATTTTCAAATGACTAATTCAACATTGTGGCAGACCTGTTACTACTTTTATTTAAGGATTTGAGTTTTTTTACAAGTTACATTTGAACCTTTTTCTCATCTCCTGTTACATTGCTTGAAAACATTCCCACATAAGCACAATCTTCTCCCCTTAGATACAGTCATAATTCAGGTTCAGCAGTGGGGAGTGGTGGGGGACCAGCGGGTCGTGGAGCAGGTCCTTCTCAATGGAGTCCCTTTTATTGGCACAAGCAAGGAAGTCAGCAGCATTATCCAGACCATATCACCTGATGCATTCCTTTCAACACTCACAAGTCTCAACCAGATTGCAGTACTGAGTAAGAAAATCATCCTGTACTATTAATGAATGTCATGACTCAAACCTGATCAAATCTCAGGGTCAGTCAAATGTTTTATTCAATATATTTTATTGAATATTTTAAAAATAGCCTTCATCTCACTCCCTAGGAAACCACACTGTCCTTCGGTCTCGTGAGTGCATACTGGAGGGGTCTCAGCTGCTCTGGACTGACCGTGTGCTCTATGATGGAGAGGTCTACCTGACTCTGGACCACAATGATACCTGGACAGTCCACTTAACACAAGCACTGGCCTTCAAAGCTCTGTGGGACCAGGAAGAGCAGCGCACAAGGACTGAGAGGATCCGCCTTCAGGAGGGATGCATCAAGCTGATGAGAGAATTAAGGCTTTCTGGGGATCAGTCAGGTATATTTATTCTTTCTACAGGTTGTTTGTTTGTGTATTTGTATTAAAAGTGCTGTACAAATAAAGTCTGATTGATTGATTGATTGATTATTATTATTATATTTATATTATTCAGGATCTGTAGCTGTAGCTGTCTGATAGTTTTGACTATTAATAAGGTTGAAAATGAAGAAAAATGCTTGAATGCGAAGGTGGTCAGGTTACAATTTTTGGCATGTTTTCCTAGTTCCAGGTTTTCATTTTCCCCGGTTTCTGATCCCAGTCTTGGCACTGCTGGCCTTTATCGGACTTATCATAATCAGCCTCTTCCTCTACAAAAAACAGGGTGAGTAAATGAGATGTTTACTTTTCACTTGGATAATAATAAATCAAGTCATACAGAGTGGAATATGGTCTTGTGCTGTATACTGTGAGTAAAAAGTAGGAATGATTTAATCTTTAGCTCATCATCCACATACTCATAAAAGACAGCAATACTTGGCTTTATTTTAAAACATGTCATGTCACATGATTCTGGTATGGAGTCTCATACTCATGGGAAAATATAAAGCACAGTCATGTGTTTTGTCTTTATCTCACTCTCTGCTTAGGTATGCGGCACCCTGGAGGTAAGAAAACAACACTCCCTATGTTTTCTCTTTAGTCTCCGTACACTTCTCAGTTAAAGTCTGTGTAAAGGAAAATCAGAGATTTCCTTTGAAACACATTATACATGTTAGAAAATAATTGTTGAAAACATGTGAAAAGACTGTGAACTATGTAGTACTGAAATGTGGAGTTACACCATTAAACTGTTTTTCACCATTTCTGTGTTCAGGATTAGTTGGGCATGACTAAAACAGCTGCACCATGATGTAAATGGGTGACTAGAATGACCCCCTCCCCCCCAGCACTTTATAAGAACTAGAGCGCCTTGGCATCAGCTGGATGTGTAGTCTGTTGTTTGCTGATGGCAGCATGTAATACTTTCATTGCAAGCCTAGCATTAGCATCCTGAAGTTTGCTGCAGTCACAACAGTAGATGTAAACTCTCTGGGCAGGTAGAAAGGTCAACACTTAACTATGATATATTCTAGGTTAGCAGTGCCTCTCGATAATAGCATTGTCTGTGCACCAAGCTTTGTGAAGATAAATGCACAGTCCCCCCACTACAGACGTACTCCTGTGGCTGCTACATCCAGCCCCTCACCAGCGCTTTTTAAAGAAGCAAGTAATGTTTACACTGAACTTCATTGAAAAGAACAACAATTTAACATAACGATGATTGGTGGTGGATCACTTGTTAACTACTCATTTAAGTTACATTTACATTACTGAAGTGAATCCACATTTATCTACAAAATATGTGTCGAATTAAACAGTGGCTACTAGCGTTACTTTGTTTTTGAAATATCATCCATATTGCTTGTCTACGCCTATTTTAAATTGTTTTGTTTTTTTTAAGGCAGTTCGGCAGATGGGGGACACACCCCCAGCGTTTCAGAGCTCAGGATACTACTTGTTTTTTTCCATGATTTTAAAACCTAATTTTATACAGTTGGCATTTTTTTTAATCAGACAAATTTGGCTTGTTGGTGAATAACACATTTTTCTGTGATATGAAAAACTCAGAAGACATTTATTATTGCTTTACACAGACTTTAACAATCTTAGAAGATTGATAGAAATGAAAAGATATTAAAGGAACTCTGAACAATAAACCCTCAGCATGTGTATGTCCTTGTAACTTGTATGGGGCCAGTCATGTGATTTTGTCAAGCTGATTGACTGATACTGTGACTTTTTTATTATGACTGCAGTTGCCAGGTCAGCCATCGAAAGTTCAAAGATCCAAAATCACTTTAGATGATGAATACAAAGCAAGTTAATTAGAAGTACAACACATTTGATCACAGTTCAGTGACAGTTATCTTAAGCTGTTGTTAAAGACTAATTTGTGCCCTTTAATTACTTTACAGGTGTAATTGGCTCAGTTATACATTACCCTACAGACATGGCAGAAGTGCCTCCAGAGAAAAAAGGCAGTGGGTACCAGGCATTGTAATTCAACACCATGACTGATTAACAGGTTCACATTGCAGCTCTATAATTTATGACTAATGTTGGATGACCACTCAGTCAACCCTCTTCCTTCTGTATGGACATTATCACTCCATGAACTTAACCAAACCATGGCTCACTGTAATGAACCAAATGTGTGTGGTCTAGATTTTAGGCCACTTTATTTTATGCACTTTAACCTGGATGTGTTGCACATAACACTGGTGCTTCTATTGTTTAATATTCACACACACACAAACATGTTCACTGCCTGCAGTAATTTACAAGCTTCTTTTTGCACAATTAAGAATTGTGAGGGCCAACGTTTTCATAATTTCTTTAATTTATTTAAGTAAACAATATAGTGTTAATGTGCAATGGAAACATTCTGTTCTCAGTACAATATTTAATGCAAGTTAAGACTGAGAATGTCACAAATTGTCTCAATCTGTAGATAAAGCTCTTCTGAAATCAAGCATTTTGTTTTGTCACTGATAGACCAATCAGAGCGATAGTCTGCCAAACACTAGATTTTGTCCAGTTATCAAATGAGTGTGACTGATGTGTTGTTGTTTGATTTTTAATACCTTCCTTATGAATACATATTTCTTTGTGAGTCATTGTTTTGATTGTCTTATGTTTTTCTCTATTGTGTGTTAATGTAAAATGTACAAAAATGTTTAACTAAAGATACTGATATGGCTTGTTTGTGTTGTATGTCATTTTATTTTTCACGTAGTGTGAATTCACAGATCTGTCTACACATTCACAAATCTCAATGCAAATTAAATCTGCAAGCAGCGTTGGTCGGGACCTCGCACTCTGGTCCGTCAGGATCAGATCATTTTGCTTTTTAAAAATGAGGGATATTTCTTACAAGTGTGGTGTGCTTTTATTTTGAAAGTTTGATTGACAGGATGAGAATTTTCTGCAGGGTGAGGCATGTCTGTCTCGCTCACACCTGCAGCCATATTAGATACATAGATGGCGCTATAGAGCACATTTTGGCACTTTGGGGGATAATTTTTACATTTTATCAAATTTTTCACCAGACCTGATGTGCGTGTCAAATTTGGTGAGTTCTTGAGCATGTTTAGGGGGTCAAATAAAGGGTTGAAGTGGTGTAATAATAAAGAAAGAAGAAGTAGAAGAAGAAAAAAGAAACAAACACACGAAATACAATACACTACCCCTTTGGGGCTCAGGCCCTAATTAAAGCTGCAAGCAGCGTTGAACGGGCCTTCGCACCATTGTGCACGTCGGGTGTGGTGCAGTCCAAGGGCTTCTGTCACAGGCATGTAGATATCTCCAGACCTGGGCTGACAGGTCTGACTTAACAAACATGATAAGTTTGGTGTGACCGGAGCATGTACAATAAAGTTATAGCAATTTCCTCTATCATGGCGAAACATCAAATCTCAACAGTGTGAGGATGACAATTTTCTGCAGGGTGAGACATGTCTGTCTTGCTCATCCCTGTGTCATCAAAATTATGCAAGTTTTGGGCCCATTCACTTTAATTTCAATTGAAAACTTTTGATGAGTTTGTGTGCAAAAGAAATTCAGTTCCTAATTTTCATCAAGTCTATTTTTAGAAAAGTAAAGACTTTTAACCCACAAGACCTGGTCAAAGTTTGATTGACATGTGTACTGTCAGGTGTGTAGAGACAATAAGTAACTGCAGCTGGACACAGAAAAATACTCATATATTTGAAGGGAGAGTGTGAGTGAACCTCTAGGTGCTCGGGCCTTAATAAAGGAAAAATTGCAGTACAGAGAGACAAAATTTAGTTATGATTTTATTTCTCTACTGCACTTCATCACTTAACAGTCACCCTCACTCCATTTTTTTCCCTTCCCCTCATAGGTCATCCCTTCTACTGATTATAGATATAAGACCTACAATTATTGTAAAATAAATGATAATAACACCAAACTTCATACAAAGTTTGTATATAATGTACTGTAAGTATATAGACCTTTCTGCTATATCCTATAAAACTGAGCTACATTCAACTGTCACGCTCTTCCCCCGCCTTCTTCCCTCCTTCTCCCTGTCAGATTGAGAGCAGGATTTCAGAGCAGTCTTCTAGTGGAAATAACTTCATAAATCCCATGACTTTGGAAACTTTTGAAAGTGGTCTGACTTATAGTTTAGACATCAGACACCTCAGTTTGGCACAAAGTCCATGCCCAGAGATTGCCTCCCCATTGGTTTCCATTGTAAGGTGCGATGTGGCACTTCAACTTTCGGGGCATATAATATCCAAACCGTTCGAGTTATTACAAAGTTTTTAATAACTTTTGTTCAGCACAGTGTGATAAGTCATGTATTAAACTTTGAAGCCGATACCATTAACACCCTAGGAGGAGATAGCGTTTCTTGGGGGTCCAAAATTGGCGCAAAGTCGTTCTTTGATGGGCATATTGCGGACTTCCTGAATTGGATTAAAGGTTGGGCCTATAAGCATGATTTGCAACATCACAACTATTTTGGACGCCGATCCTGGTCCAGTATTCAACTTCCACAGGTGTGATGTGGAAACTTGAAGCCTCCAGTGTATAAAAACATTGAGAATGGTGTTTTCCATGAAGGAGGTGACATCTTGTGTGAAGAGTAGATGTAATTTTTAGAATTTCTAACCGGGTAATTGAACTTTTTTGTGGAAAAAACATATCAGACACAAATTACTATTCAAAGCAGAGTATTTTTTTTATATGTCTCATGTCTGGAGGGGATCTTTAAAGAAAATAAATATTTTCATAAATATTTTCATAAATATTTTCATTACCTTGTGCAAATCTATTGCTCAGGATGAATTCATGAGGACAGAGACTGTCCACTTGGCTTCAACTTCAGTAATGCGTCAGAAACGTCCAGAAACTCCCTCAGAAGAGGGGGACTGGGTCAGGTTTAGAACGTCAGTTGCCATAGTAATTGACCAAGAGATAGTGTGTCAAGTCAGGGTTAACAAACTCAGCATTTCTGGAATAGGCCTCCACAATCTGTATGAGAACAGATCACCTCTGAAGTGTTTGGACAATATTACAACAAAAAAAAACTATCTACATGGTACTAAATAGTTGATTATCTGACTTTACTCATTCGTTTACAGTATTATCTCTTCTGGAACAACTACAAATATTAAAGAACTTAAGGTACATTTGAGCTTGCTGTACAGTGACCATATTGTACTTCGTGGTATTTATTTTTAATTACATCCATACAATACTCGCATTATATTCCCATACAGAGCTGGTATTTATCTGTGCCTGCATAACATCCACACAAAAAGCCTATTCTGTTTTGGGTTTTTTTCTGTTAGGTATACTTTTGAAAAAAAGTTAAGAAGTGAATTTAACTGTTGTCTGGCTTGTCATTGATTCTGTGACACACAACTTTCAAAAATATTTAGCCATTCATCCAGTTAAGCTGGATTTTGTCGGCTATGTTACATCTTGGTAAGCAAAAAATGTGTGGTTCCACTTAGTGTCATCCTGGCTGACAAAGTCTGTTGTTTTTCATATGAACATTTTGTTTATCTCTGTCTCTCAGTGAGCATATCTACACAATAGGTCAAGTATGAATTCTATGTTCCTGTTTATATCATACTTTAAAAGTTTATGTTATCAGAAACAAGTGACATATGTGCATATACTATGATTAGATATTTTGTACAAGTATCTTTCTGTGTCTGCTTTGTGAATGTGTGTTTACATAAAACGTTATGTTATCTTGTCTTATAACTAAAGGATAATGATTTGGGTACTGGTGTTGTCACAAGACTTTGAGACTAGGTGCCTCAATCTTATACAAGCACACTCTTAAAATGGAAGGTATGCGAGACAGATGGGAAGTGACTGTATAAACACTGTGCTGTGAGAGTGCAGGGTACTTCACGGAGAGATGGTATTTTGGGAGTAAGGCTGTTTTAAGCTTCATGTGATCCAATACGGCCAGCTTGCTGTGATATAAAGTAAAATTATTTAAACTGCACTTTTATAGGCTACGCTTTCATGTGTTTGTGTTCCTGCTTATTGTTTCTTATGTTTGTTTGTTCAGGTGTCTTGGATGCACATGTATTTTACAGTTCTTATAATCATAGTCTGACAATGCAGACAACAAGCAACACAATACAGGAAATTATGATGGACATTATGATAAAAGCATAATGATATGAGAATGATAATATTATTGCAATAAATAAACCAGTATAATTTCAGTATAACTTTAAGAGTTATATCAGTATATTTATTATTTTATTTGTTTATTTTGGTTATTGATGCATTAACAGGTAAACAGTATTTTGGATTTGAGCCACTTTATATAGTGTTTGATTGGTAGTTTGGAATCAGATCAGCTTTATTGGCCTAGTATGTTTCCGCATACAAGGAATTTGACCCCATTTTAGTGGCTCTCAATGTGCTGACACACAACAATCTTCAGAAAGACACACAAGGACAACAAGCCAAACAAAAATAATTAAACATAAACATATCACTATGATGTGTGTTTTATGGACGTTATTTGTATTCAAATGGATGGGGAAAAAAATTCTGTAAACAAGATACAATTACTGCAAATGTGTGAAGAGTACAAGGAGTACTAAAACAAATAATAAATGTTTTAAAAAAGTGATGAGTTACTATATATATATATATATTTATATATAGTCGGTGGTTATGTGTACAGTTTATACAGCCTGCTCAAATATACAGTAATGAATGAAATTTATACATGTTATTGCACATTTTGTATTTTAAACTAAATAAATGTATATAATTTCTAGGTACAGTGAGTATTACAGTAGAGTTACTGCACAGTGACTGAGTTAATGTGTCTGGTTGTTTTGGTATACAGTATTCATAAGTGATACTATTGTATTTGAGTACAGTGCTTGAGTACATGTACGTAGTTATTTTACTTATATATAAAACGTGTTTGTTATTAAATCTATATAACTACACAATATAATGTGTATACAGTTTGTTTGTTTTCACCTCCTGTGACGTCAGCGCCCTCTTGTGTTCGACTGCGGCTAGTGCCTCCTCCTGATTGGCTGAGCGGTTGTCAGGAGTGTTTACAGGAAACATGGCTTCCCAGTCTATTGGAGATCTTCAAGAAATGGAAGGTGAGTACATTTGTAAAGATACAGCCTCGCCGCTGTTATATTAGCTGGGTAAACCGGCATTCACCCAGACAAACGTGTCTATTTTTCCATGAGCATAGCCAGCGACGCGTTCTCCTTGTTAATAAGCGGACATTCATGCTTGGCTTCGTAGCTAACAGGCTAACAACAAGACCCGTTAGCTAACGTTATTCAGCTATCTTAACGTCAACTCACGCTGCCCTGCTAATCGACACCTGGTTTCATTTTGTCCAGCTGCGTTGTGTAGTCTAGCGTGAATTGTCTGAAACTGTATTATTGTATATAACCTGTTTACAATTTTAGCTGGTAAACCTGTCTACTGTGGTCCAGTCAGCTACCGAGGCTAGCGAACATGGTTAGCAGTGTGTTGTTAGCTTGTGTGTGTCAATGTAAGTTAGCTAACCTTAAGCTTGCAAACTGTCTTTAAACTGGCATTCACAGCAATAAAATTAACTGATTTAATTCGGGAGGTAGGTGTAATATCAATTTGGCGCACTGCTGATCTAACTAATAGCCTTGGTTTGTCACAGCCCGCTGACAGCCAAACAGAGGGTAAATGCTCCACATGACTCCTCAGTGTGCGAGGAGGTGGAGCTGGGCCTTGTCTTTGCATCGTATCACATGTGCATCAGCTAAATGTGTCAGTCACTGACACTTAAATCAGATCACAGTTCTGCATCTTTGTGGTGAAATGCAACTCCTCTTTGCCTGCTGACTGTAGTGGACCGAAGGGGTGAGTCTGAGGAGTCTGGTGATGATGAGACCAGGAGGAAGAGTATCAATGGCGACGTGGACACCAATCAGCCTGCTACCACAGGTACATCATCACATCCACATTCATGACACACGTAAGGCGACACATGTTGTCATTGAGGCTACCAACTGTAATGTCACTTAAACATGAGCGATCATAAGTGTGAAACACAGCAATTAGTTTGTCTACATGACAACGTTACATAACTATCAATCTTCTCAACTGCTTTAAAACAAGCCTTTTTGTGTCGGTGTCATGTTTATGAATATCTTGCTTTGGTTGCAATGTTCATATTAGTTTGTATGATTTGTTCTTGTTTTCAATCAAGGTAAAGAAGAGTCTCCTGTTGACATGGACACCATAACCTTGGACCCAGAGGAAGAAGTGAGCTACTGTCATTGAATGTTGTCAAGTTATATTGTTTTTAAGCAGAATTGAAACGATTTAATGATAAGTCAATCAAAAGAAAAATCAATCTGCAGCCATTATTTTTAAATTGACATAATCATTTAAGTCATTTATCATGCAAAAATCCCTAAACATTCTCTAGATCAGCTCACAAATGTGAGGATTTACCGCTTTTCTCTATATAATTTTAAATTGAATATCTTCAAGCTTTGGACTTTTGGTCAGACAAAACAAGCAATTTGAAGACATCTTCTGGGAATTTTTCTCTCTTTTTTTTCTTACAGATTAATCAATTAATCTAAAAAATAATCAACAAATTAAAAGTTAATGAAAATAATTGTTAATTGCAGCCCTACTTGTCAGTAAAATTACCTTCATCTCTAATGATTTGTTTTGGTTGAATGATTATAAAAGATTTGAGTTGTGTTTTAGGAAGGCAGCCTTTTTATTCATGACACATTTTATCTGTAGAGTTTATACACAGAGTCAGTTTTTTGTTAGCAGTGCAGTTTTATATGTAAAAAGTTCCTTTCTTACAAATGATGTTTCACCACTGTAACAGTATTTTGCTGTGTTAACCTATGTGGGCTGCCACTGGTATAACTTTAATATACCAGTGGTGTCCACCTTTGAACAATGGTGTAACTTCATCACTCATTCAACCAATGAAGTTACTCAGTCAGTCAGTCAGGGACAGACTTTACAGGTGTTTATAGAGCTGGACCAGCTGTTGTGATCCAGCCAACACTGATGACCACTACTTATAGACAGTATGTCACCTTACAGTGTCTGTTGTCTTTCTAGGATGTTGATCTTGTTCATTGTCGTATCGGAAAGATTGAAGGACTGGAGGTGCTACAGAAGGCTAAAGTAAGTAACTGGTTAACCTCAGCATTGTGCCAGTCTTTTCTCATCTGACATTTACTGTCCCTGACCTGAGAAGCACCAGATTCAGCTGCATATTGCTGGAAGATGCACAGAAAACCCCTTTCTCTAAGAAGAGTCTTTGATAAAATACAGCTAGTGGTATATCAGTTAATATCAATTAATTGCTTTCTTTTCATCCCTCTCTTTGTACAGACACTCTCCTTACGACAGAATCTCATCAAAAAGATAGAAAACCTTGACAGTTTGATCGCACTGCGGGAACTAGATCTCTATGACAACCAGATTCGCAAAGTGGAGAACCTGCGGCACCTCACAGAGTTGGAGTAAGTCGGAAGAAAACTGTATATGCTCTATTTGAACATGATTATTTTTTATGGCAATGTGCATTAAGTATTTATTAATGAAGGAAATAATTTGTCTTAATGTCTTAAAGACTGTATTGGCTCCACATATCACACAGATTCCATCAAGATCGGGTTCCTTATATCAGTCAAGTTGTTTATGATGACATCAATTTCTAGAGCATCAGTTGTATTTCTCATGAGGCATTATAGAAGAAAAAAACTGCTTTAAATACAATTTACACTAATAAGCACATTTGTTTGACTGAACCACAGGCAGCTCGACGTGTCCTTCAACCTCATAAGGAAGGTGGAGGGTTTAGAGCAGTTGACTCAGCTGAAGAAACTCTTTCTGCTTCACAACAAAATTAGCAGCATTGCCAACCTGGAACACCTCACAGGCTTGGAGATGCTGGAGCTGGGCTCGAACCGCATCCGGGTAGGACACAAAGGGTCTCTTGGGCAGTGGGAAATGTTGTTAAAACTTAGCAAATCTAAACGTGCTTCGGCAAAAATTATGGTGTAAAGTAAGACGTTATAGGGCATTAGTAGAATGTGTTTATGAAATTTTTTTGATGTTTATTTGTGACTCTTTGATTTTGTTGTGCTCACAGGTCATTGAGAACCTGGATACACTCACGTCTTTGCAAAGTTTATTCCTCGGCACCAATAAAATAACTATGCTTCAGAACCTGGAGGGTTTACACAATCTGACTGTTTTAAGCATTCAGGTATTCTCACACGTCGTCTTCAGCACTTGATGGAATGGTAACCAAAAAAAGAGCCCTGTGTATTGAGATATTCCTAAATTATTTTCTGTGCATTTACTTTCAGAGTAACCGGATTACTAAAATTGAGGGTCTACAGAATCTCGTCAACCTGAGAGAGCTCTATCTGAGTCACAATGGCATTGAGGTCATCGAGGGCTTGGAAAACAATGTGAGTTGTAGAAATTCAACAGCTCGTTTCTGAAAGGACTGAACGCCAAACTGTTCATCATGTATTTTGTTAACTGTGAGAACACGTAACAACAAAGTTTGTTCTATACATTCAAACACTGTTGTTTTCCCTCCCAGAAAAAGCTTACAACCCTGGACATTGCAGCCAATCGAGTAAAGAAAATTGAAAACATCAGCCATCTGACAGAGTTGCAGGAGTTCTGGGTATGGTTATCAGTCTAATTTATAAAGTTAAACAAGAATGTTGCTCTGTTTTTATTATGTTTTCAATTATGCAATGTCGTTACAGAGGACGTAGAGCCTTACCAATAGACCTTTTTCACAGCAGACTTTTTGACTTGACGCAGCAGAAAAAGCACAGGTTTAGCATGCACAATACAGAGCCCTGGAACAAATGGAAAGCAGTCATTATTAAATTAATTACACCTATGCTTGCCCTACCATGACATTTACAGTGCAACTAATACTTTAAAATAAATATATATCTAATTTGAGCAATCCAACTAAAACTAAATGACTAGTCTATTTGTCTGTGCAAGTTTTCACAAATAATTTCAGGTGACAGCTATTGAGAGTTCTTACGACAGCCGTTGGTGCTTCAACAAAGTTTGGTACAAAAACCTAGTGGAGCAGATCATTGTTAACACATGGAAAAGAAAATGGGAAACCATAAAAAGATCAAATGTACATTAAAATCAGTTATTGCTGTTTAATTCCTTTGTATTGTTAAGTTGATTTACAAATTCTACCACAACTTATTTAGGGTATGAATTATTACGTTAAAATCTTGTGTCATTTCATCTACTTATTTATTACTTTGAAAGTGCAATATATGACAGTCAGCTCCACTAGATGTTGCAGTAGCACCAGCATCTCAAACCAAAACAAATGTGCACATCATTTTACTCAATAAAGTTGGGGGGGGAAATAACAAAGAACGCGGTCCCTGAACCAACAGTGCATGAAACTCAGATCAAACTGTCAAACTAGGCAGTGCTGATAAGATATGGATCAAGATTCTGTTACTTCCTGAAATGTTTTTAGAAACATATTTTAGTGTACTGTTAAGCTGTAATGTGAGAAGGTTTGTGATGCGGCCACCAACTTGGAAACGGACACAGAAGGACTCACTTGCACTAACATGCACACACAGCCAGACCGGCTATCAAAACAAAGAATAGAGAAGCTCGGCGTACAACACACATAGAGAGAGTGTGACTTCATTCTCTGCTCAGGTCACCATTACTTCACTACATCTTTACATAGCAAATAGTTGTTTGCTGACATCTAGTTGGGGCTGAATGTCGTGTATTGCAACTTTAACTACTCATTTATGACGCCATTTTAGTGTTAAATATTTATTGATTTATTCATTTGCAAAGTAACTTTAATCCTTCTTTTTATTCACTAATGAAACCTCAGTTAAGTTCAATTTAAGTTCCTAAATTTTGTGAACTAAAACCAATTGTGTTGTCTTACGTGATGTGTGATCTCTCACTCTCTCCCCCAGATGAATGACAATCAGATAGATAACTGGTCAGACCTTGATGAGTTGAAGAACGCCAAGTCTCTGGAGACGGTCTACCTGGAAAGAAACCCACTACAGAAGGATCCACAGTACCGGCGAAAGATCATGCTGGCACTGCCCAGCGTACGCCAGATCGATGCCACCTTCATCCGCTTCTAAACTGCAGTATATATATATACAATTCACCTGCCAACTTCACAATGTCCCCCTCTCGCCACCCTGCCTGTCCCACCTACAAATACAGACTTCATTTCAGAACATATTGAACTCACCGAATCACATAGTCACTCCATAAACACAGATATACATTCCAACATTAAACTCACCCACGACTCACTCAACATACATGTATGCATGTATGCACTCACTCACTCACCTTGATCTATGCTATTGTGTGGAAGCTTATTTATTTATTAAGCTGGATATGAACTGTGAAAATGATATCAGAAACTACTCCCATTTCCTAATTTTTCCTCTTTTTTTTCCTTTATTGTTTTGCATGTTGGGTACAGTATGGAGACATCTATCTGTCATGTGCCCATCAGGAAAATAAGAAATAAGTCGTATTTATCACGGTTTTTGAAGATGAAATGCTATCATATGAGAGGAAAGAGTGGTATTCTTACCATTTTAGGTTTGTGAGTTAATTCCTTTGGTTGGATCTCACAAGTTACACAATGGGCAGCATGCATGTGGATAAAATTAAGAACAATTAAAACTCAACATTAAAGGGAAAATACATAATAAAATCTCATTTACATATTCTAATCCTCAGAATACTAATGCTGTAATTTGGTTTAATACGCTTCAAAACTCTCCGGAACCAGGTAACAAACTTTGCAGTCACAGAAACATCCGAAATGAACACGCAACTTTTTGACACCATGCGGGTTTAAATCAGTTCGGTGGCACTTTTTAAGGGAATCAAATCCTTTATAGCACAACCTGATGAATGCTTTTAATAAACTGGTATCATTATTGATGAAAGGCACATTTTGATGTCCAGCAGCCTTGTCTATTCCTCCTCCTCCTTCCAGATATTTTACAGCTCACAGGCCCATTTTCCAGTTAACAAGAGTGACCTCTGCAGTAAAATAAAGCTCATCAGAATGTAAAATCATTTAATGTGTCCATAAAGATGGTTTTGTAATCAGTGGTACATTACCCCCCTTTTTTTTGTTTTCACCCTGAATACATCACAAATCCAGCCTTGGTTCTCTTTTGACTTTAGGAAATGTGTTCACAATTTTATTTAAACAGATAACAGTAAATTGTAGGTTCTAAGTTTTTTTTTTTTTTTTAAGTGAATTTCCTTCATGATGGCAGGACTGGTCTTATGTAGGTGTTGTTAATTAATGTAAGATAGATAGTTTATGCTTGTGCTGTTAGCACAGACAATTTTTAAACGCATTTTGAGATTTAAAAACGTCATGTGTATAGACTCAGCAGTGACAAATTCATTATTTGGCCAAAAAAAATAAGTATTGATGTATATTTATAGGCTGCGTTCGCCATACAATTTCTTATGTCAACCACTCAGATGACCACCTTGATCAAAAACTGAGTGACCTATTCTTGTGGTCTCCTGTATATAATGCTCGAGTGCACTCGATTTACTCCCTGTTACAATCATTTATGTGAAACTAATCTCCCACCTCAGGGTTCAAAGGTCACTTGTGGATAAACTACAGAAGCATCTGATTTCAGTGCATTGCTGGTTGTAAAAAGTGCTAAACTAAATGCTTTCTGTGCAATATAAGAGACTGACCATTATCATCTAATCTAATTCCTGTCATCTGGATTTATATTGGAGCTTCAAATTTGTTAAATTGGCCCGTTAATAATATTGAATCTACGTTTGTAGACAAGAAAAAAACAGCATAACAGGTTTTGTATTTTAGAATAGGTTTCTTTAGCTGACAATTTGCTTTATTTCACAGGAATATAAAGCTGGTTTTAAATCAAATTGTTGATATTACTGGTCTTGACAATAACTCAAATGCAGGATGTTTATGAGCCCACATTAGAATATTTGCAAAACTGAAGGACTTTCTGCATTATTGATATGATTGTGATGTTATTTTATACTCCGCTGTAACTTAAGTCACCTTTTAAATTGGCCAGTTGGATCAGAAGTGTCACTTTGTGTATTTTTAAATATAGTTTGGTGATGTAGAAAGTCAGTACCATCATCACCATCCCTATGTAAAGTGAAATCTTTTTTTTCTTGTTTTGTTTATGCCAGGCAGCACTACAGATTTGTGTGAGATACAGTAATTAAGATAAATTGACCTTGAACAGTCGCAGAATGAGCAATTATTCTGATTGTTGGCTAATTGTTGTTAGAACTGAGTCTTCAGGTTTTGGACTTGGTTGACGCTGTTTTGAAACTGAATGTATTATGCAAATAATAAAATTACACTACTGCTAAGTTCATGTGTATAATTTATAAGATACCTTATTTTGAAAGGCTGATACACATTACAGTTTTAAAACCAAATAGTCACATTGTCTTGATGTTAATGTTTTGTAAGAATGAATTCCTTTATTTGGTTCTTACAAAGTTGCACGAAACCGTAAAGGATTAACAAGAAAAGCAGAGAACAGGGGTACATAAATATACAAACTGAAGACAGGTTTTCAAGGTTATGTAGCTGTCTCAGTGGCTTTCTTTTTGTTAATGTCTCATCTCAGTCTTTAAGTGGTGTATGCTTGGTTTTCTTTGAGACTAGAGTTATGGATATAGTCCATAGTCCTCATAGACATATCTATAGGTCGTAAAGGAGAGGAGGAGGTAAAAAAAAAGAAAGAGTGTAAAAAGAAGGAGAGTATAAGGGGGTACAAAAGAAAGTATAAGAGTAGGAGGTAAAAAGTAGAGTATAAGAGGAAGAGAGGAGGCGGTAAAAGTAGAGATGAGGAGAGTATAAGTGTCATTTAGGAGCCTCAACACATCTTTAGCTTCAATATTATCATTTGACTCACTTACAGGTCATTTGTCCTTGATATCATAACTGGACAAACACTTTAATGTGGTGATGATCATATTTAAGAGTGATTATTGATTAATGATCAGTACACTTATAATATATCTAATTTATGCATTAAATGTGGCGTATTACTCTTCATTAATGAAGCTTTGGCGCCCTCTGATGGTGAAAAGATAAACTGCATGCTATCAGTTTAATGAACACAGATGAGTGTTTTTAAATGATAAAAAATATTTAAGTATTGTTATTAGAATTGTACTAATGACTGCTGTTAACCACACTGACACCAACAGTGATGTCTTCAATACAAACTTTGATGCTTAATATTGATCTGGATGTAATTTGACTGTTAAAGTGACTCATAGAGAAACTCTCATGATCACTGCCCTCCAGTGGTAACAGTCAGTAACTACAACTCTCCACATAGAGCACTGTCAGTAATATTGATATTCAGACAGACATTATAACTCATTTACTGCATTATTTTGGCACTAATGTTCATCAGTCTGATTACGACACTATATATGTGAACATACATATTAAATTGCTACTAATACTGATATCAACAGAGGAGTATGACATGCAGCAAAGTTCTGGACAAATCTAACCAGGGACATTTTGGTTACATGTTCTGCATCTGATGAGTCTGATGAGTTTCATTTGTTTATTCTGCTGTTACAAACTGTTGATATTACATACCGGTATGTACAGTATATATGTATATATATATATATATATATAGAGAGAGAGAGAGAGAGAGAGAGATCATATAACAACATGTACTGTATATGTACAGTATATGTGACTGAAAAACAAACTGCCACTCAGTCATGTGGAAACTATGTTGGGTTTAGATGTAACCTTTACACCCTGTGAAAGATCAGGTTTGTACTAATAACATGAGGAAGTTTCTCTAACAGGAGGAGACTCTAACCCTCCTACAGAGGACACAGAGACAGTGAACGAGACCAACCTGACCCAAACCCAAACCCAAGATACAGAGGCTGAGTGAATGTTGTGTTGAAGGTTTGGAGGTGGATCACTGTGTCAGAGGAGAGTCTGTAGAAGGACAGAATGCCAGCAGGACAGTCCACATACACTGCTACTCTGTTAGAGACCGAGGAAGAGGAGGGGATGGATGTTCCTCTCTTATTGTGTCAGACAGTAACCACGATCAGAGCAGTACAGACTCCAGGACTGATCATTCATTCAAAACTTGCAGTCATCACTGTCTCCTTTCCTACTGATTCCTCTGTAATTCACTGATATGTAAACCCCTCCTTTCCACTCAACTTCCCAGTAACAGCGACCAGTCAGAACATTTGTACACAGCAGCTGAGACCAGAAGTCAAATCTGTCTGGGTGATCAGGATATGACCGATCCTCCTTCACACATGTCATCTTCCTGTTGTTGTCAGACAGTTTGAGATTTCTGTTTACTGTGTTTGGATCCAGTGTGAGTTCATAGAAATCTGATGGAGAGAAGGAGACACAATACAGCTGCATTTATTGATCTACCATCTGCTTGATGATGAAATCATCTTCATCCTCAGTAGGATGTGAATGAGTGATGTCAGTTTGAAGTTTGCTTTGTTTTCATGAATCAGATGAAAAACACACTTACACTTCCTCAGACCTGGTGTCAACCATTGGACTCCAGCAGACTGCACCCTGAAAGGAGGAAGGGCTTCAGAGCAGTATGTTCGCTTTCAGCATGCAAACATGGACGTTACATCACTCTAGTCTACTGTTTTATTATTCTGTTCAAATGTGGGGTTGGGCTTTGATAGACTTTTATCCAATCTGAATCCAGTAATCCCAATCCTTCTGAGACCTTGATTGAATCTAATCAGGTTTAACTTTCAACATTTACAGGAAACTTCAGTTAGAAATAACAAAAACTCAAAGATTCAGTTGAGATCTGCAATCAGCGCTGACAGAGAAAATGTTTCCAGCTCTTCCTCCTCTATCAGATATTATCTCTCCATACTTGAGAGTGTCCAGTCTCCATTGTGGATCCTCCAGTTGAGCAGACAACAGCTTCTCTCCTGAGTGTCCTGGATGATTGTAGCTCAGCTCCAGCTCTCTCAGATGGGAGGGGTTGGAGCTCAGAGCTGAGGCCAGAGAAGCACAGCCATCCTCTGTGATCAGACATCCTGACAGCCTGCAAAAACACAAAATACACATGTCAGACAGTCTGAGAGTACTGCTGTGAGCAGTCAGATACAACAACAAACTGTCTCCAAACCAACTAACTAACAAACTAAAAGATGAATTGAATCAGGGAGTTCCAGAAAGTTGAGCATCCAGCCAGACGGGAAAAGTCATCAGTTGAGGGATGATTCAGCAGCATGTTTTTACCTCGTCATTGTGATCTAAATGTTAAAAAACACTAAAATGTGCTTGTGAAGATTGAAGCTTTTGCCAAAGAGAAAAATAAAGATGTACTTTTAGCAGAATGCTGTGTGCACTTTTCAGGTTTGGTATGCTGGTATGTTTTTAACCACACAAAATCAAGAAGCCTCCTGCCATAAAATGTGACTTCACAGTGGTTCATTAAAGTATCCACCAGACAAACTAGTCTGCTCTTTAGCCTGCAACTGGTGCTTGAAGAACCCCCTGTGAATACTTGTTGAATACTTAGCTGTTCAGGTACAACAGTATTTAGACACATTTAGTAGAAATGTGTAAAATCATCTGTGGTATTAAATAATTCAACAACAAAAGGAAAACAAAAGAAAACAATAAAAATCTGCATGGAAATGTTGGGCCTCAAACCATGAGGTCACACAGAGAAGGCCTATATGTAACCTGTGAGGCCTGACTACGAGGTGCTTTTTCCTTTGTTTCCCCCGAGACAAAGGAATAGCGCCAAAATGCTGCTACAGACAATGGGAGTCCATTGCAAACTCCATTTCCAAGGATACTTTGCGATTTTCACACTTTACCAGGGAACAGTCAACATACAGTCCCTCATTGGTGGAGACACTCCTGCACAGCGGAGCGTCCTGATGACGCAGCCATGACATCACTGCCCTTTTAAAAACTGAACATGCCCTGAAGCACACGCCTTTCCCATGTCACTGAGCTAGGGGTAACCTCTGTTCCTCTGCGAGTCAGCTTGACTAAAGGGGGTACCCCACGCATGTGTTTTCCCCTCATCGAAGACTCCCCTCGCCGGATGAGACGAGACTTCGCCCCATGATCACCCGAACACATTCCTGGATCCGAGAGAGACCGCTGCTGCAACCAGCGTCCTCAAATTCCCTCGAGAAGGAAGAAACGCTCCACTCTTCTTCACCAAGTCGACTCTGCTGTTCTCTCCGCCACACCGCTGAGAGCCAGCTGCCATGATTTTTGCCGACCGTGCGAGAACGGCCACCATCTGCCTCTGAGCCAAGGACAAAGCCGGACAGAAAGACGGACTACACACACACCCTGCTCGCTTTCTGAAGCAACCAAGTAAGAGGCATAAGTCTGGGTAGAGGCAGTGTTAGTTGTGTGTTCTTTTCAGCATCAGTTGCTGTTGTTTAGCATTTAGTTTTTTAGCTTTATTGCTATTGTTTCGTTGTGAGTTGACAGACCGCCAAGTCCATTTTTCTCTGCTTTACTCTGAGTATTTTAAGTTTGCTGCCTGTTTAGTTGTGTTCACCACGCTAGACTGTTTTGTGTTTGTCCCGCTCGGGACTACTGCTGTGTTTGTGCCATCATGAGTGAGAAAGTAAGTTGCTTTGTCGATCAGAAACCAGACAACGTGCATCACAGACTGCCTTCCGTACGTGCACTCTCTGTGGACAAAGGAACCGCTTCTCTCCCTCTCACGATCGCCTTCTCTCCTTCTTCCCTCTCTTTTGACTAATACATACACGCGCACACACACATACACGCGCCGACATATTTTTGCACATCTGATGGTCAGATAACGTCGGACAAAACTTTGCTTTGTCTTTCCTTATCCACCATCAGACACATGTGTTTTCCACAGAATTGGGTGAGTGCAAGACACCGACCACCAGGCAGCACCATCTTGCTTCTGTCTAACCAAGACACCGCCATACTTCTGCCATCCGGTTCTCGCGCTACGTGACTTCCTCCCATAGTCACGTCCGTGTCACAGCCCGACGACGTCATCACGTCAGGCCCCTTCACCATCTTGCCACACACACACACACACACACACACACACACACGCATTCCCCTGCATGTGCTCAACCCTGTACATAGCTGTTGTGTTTTGTTTGGTAGAATTAGATTTTAGAATAGTTGTTTATTGAATGAAGTATTTGTTAACTTTGTTAATTTTCCTAAGTTTAATAAACACTGTTATATCTTTAAAGAGAAGTTCTTTTGTCATTATTGTGTGTAACATATTGTAAAAGTGGCTGATTGAAGGAGTCAGAGCTCGAATTCAACCCTTCCTTGTTCACCCTCAAATGCTGATATCTCTCGGATATTAACATTCTGGGTGAACTCCCATTTATGAGACTACCTTGTTTGGTTATTGGTCCCAGTTTCCGCGTGGTGCCCCGTATTTGTTAATTCATATTAATAATTCTATTAATTGTTATAATTAGTTAATTATCTTTGATAATTGATAATTATTGCAAATAATCAACTGTGTTCCTCACAGATCCAACAGTTGGTGCCAGAATTATTGAGTAAGATTAACAATATCTTGATTTCATAATTCATAATTATCTATGATAATTATGAATTATTGCTAATAACCAAACTCACTACTGCCCGTCCCAACAGAAAGTAATTCTCTACTGCTTAAGTTTAGTAAAAAATGGTTTGACAATTCATAGTAGCAGAGACAATCCTACTCAAGTTTAATGTTTATCCTGTAATATCATTCAGATTTTAAATGTTTATCTGTTGAGCAGGTTGCTGAATCCTGACCTGAGAGGTTCCAATGTACAGTGTGGACTCTCCAGTCCAACAGACAGCAGCTTCACGCCTGAATTCTGCAGATTGTTGTTACTCAAATCCAGCTCTCTCAGACTAGAGGACTGGGAGCTGAGAACTGAGGACAGAGCTGCACAGCTTCTCTCTGAGAGGTTACAGTCAGTCAGCCTGGAAAGATAATGACAACAATGAGAAAAATAATGGGTTAGTTATATTTTCCTCCTGTGGAAAGGACAGCAGAGTATTTATATAATGATGAATAAATCTAAGCATCTGTGTACTTACAGAGCTTTGTTTGAGGTTTTGACCACTGGCAGAAGCCTCAGAAGAGCCTCCTCTGAAGCAGAGTATTTCTTCAAGTCAAACACATCCAGATCTTTTTCTGACGACAGTAAGATGAAGACCAGGGCTGACCACTGAGCAGGAGTTTATTTGTGGAGAGACTTCCTGATCTCAGGTACTGTTGTATCTGCTCCACTAGAGAACTATCATTCAGTTCATTTAGACAGTGGAACAGATTGATGCTTCTTTCTGCAGACAGATTCTCACTGATCTTCTTCTTGATGTACTTGACTGTTTTCTGATTGGTCTGTGAGCTACTTCCTGTCTGTTTCATCAGACCTCATAGGAGAGTCTGATTGGTCTGCAGTGAAACACCAAGGAGGAAGCGGAGGAACAAGTTCAAGTGTCCATTTGGACTCTTTAAGGCCTCGTCCGCAGCACTTTGGTAGAAACGTGTCTTTGCAGATTCTTCTATAGTCTCAGACTTCTGGGATGTTGTTTGTTCTTCTGATAGCAGCTTGACTCCAGAGTTGATGATTGTCAGATGGACATGAAGAGCAGCCAGAAACTCTTGAACGCTCAGATGGACGAAGCAGAACATCTTGCTTTGGTACAGCCCTCTCTCCTCTTTAAAGATCTGTGTGAACACTCCTGAGTATACTGAGGCTGCTTTGATATCGATGCCACACTCTGTCAGGTCTGATTCATAGAAGATCAGGTTGCCTTTCTGCAACTGCTCAAAAGCCAGTTTTCCCAGAGACTCAATCGTCTTCCTGCTCTCTGGATTTCAGTGTGGATCTGTCGCAGCTCCTCCATCATACTTGACATTCTTCAGTTTTGTCTGAACCACTAGGAAGTGGATGCACAACTCAGTCAGGGTCTTGGGGAGCTCTCCTCCCTCTCTGCTTTTCAACACATCCTCCAGAACTATAGCAGTGATCCAACAGAAGACTGGGATGTGGCACATGATTTGGAGGCTTCGTGATGTCTTGATGTGGGAGATGATTGTGCTAGCTAGCTTCTCATCTCTGAATCTCTTCCTGAAGTACTCCTCCTTCTGTGGGTCAGTGAACCCTCTGACCTCTGTCACCATGTTGACACACTCAGGAGGGATCTGATTGGCTGCTGCAGGTCGTGTGGTTATCCAGAGGTGAGCAGAGGGAAGCAGTTCCCCCCGATGAGGTTTGTCAGCAGCTCATCCACTGAGGTGGACTTAGTAACATCAGTCAGGATCTCATTGTTGTGGAAGTCCAGAAGAAGTCGACACTCATCCAGACTGTCAAAGATGAACACAACCTGGAACTCTTCAAACCTGCAGATTCCTGCTTCTTTGGTTTCAGTAAAGAAGTGATGAACAAGTTCCACGAAGCTGTACTTTTTCTCTTTCAGCACATTCAGCTCTCTGAAAGTGAATGGAAATGTGAACTGTATGTACTGGTTGGCTTTGTCTTCAGCCCAGTCCAGAGTGAACTTCTAAGGTTAAGACTGTTTTCCCAATGCCAGCCACTCCCTTTGCCATCACTGTTCTGATTGGTTCATCTCTTCCAGGTGAGGCTTTAAAGATGTCTTCTTGTCTGATTATTGTTTCTGGTCTGATTGGTTTCCTGGATGCTGTTTCGATCTGTCTGACCTCATGTTCATCATTGACCTCTGCAGTCCCTCCCTCTGTGATGTAGAGCTCTGTGTAGATCTGATTCAGAAGGGTTGGGTTTCCTGCTTTAGCTATCCCCTCAAACACGCACTGGAACTTATTCTTTAGGTTAGACTTAAGAAAGACAAGAAATAGGATCAATAGTTATTGATAATTAATAAAGAAAATATGACAATTTAAAGAATGCATATATAAACATATTTTCCTCCATCTCTTGAGACATCAGTAAATGTTATCCAGCATATTAAATATTTATAGAATTTCTCTTACTGTTCTGCAGACGGTCAGCCAGCTCCTCCTGCTTCATTCTCCTCAGGAAGTGCAGAGTAATCTTCAGAAATGCCTCTCTGCTGCTCCTCCTCTGTTCTTCCTCCTCACCATCCAACATTTCCTCATCCTCCCTCTGACTCTCTAAGGTTTCTGGGTAATCTGGACTCGGAATCTTCTGCATCTTCTTCAGCTCATTCTTCACAAAAGTGACAATGTTCTCTTCCAGCAGCTGGAACAGAATACTATATGAATGACACATTCAACTAAAATCATGAAGCAAACATGAGATCCATGTTGGACAGACTGACAATCCACTGGTCTACAAAGTGCAGCATGGAGATGATTGTGAACAGAATAGATGTAAAACTAGTTGTACAGACCATAAATATGGAGTCCACGTATGTTTGATGCTGCTGGGCAGACTGACCACTGGGAACCTTTGAGCTCTCCTTGTCCACTCTGTGGAGGAATCATGAAGAATGAGCTCACATTATGTCTGTCCACACAGAGAAAAACACAAGCTAAAGGTCCATCAAGTGATATTTGGATGTGAACAGTAGGGTCGGGTTCTGTTCACATTTGAACCAATACCAGTACCTGGAATTTGGTAATGGTAACCAATGGTAACTTTTTTCGATACTTTACTCTCTCTGTCATCTCTATATAAAACAAGGAATCTCTCTGTCAGTTTGTCTGTCTGTCTGTCTTTATGTATGTGTGTGTCCTTCGCATACCCCAAGAACCATTTATCCGATCTACTTCACACTTGGCAGGTGTATTGCTGAAGACTCAAGGAAGTGCGAGTGTGAAGTTGTTTGGATGAGTGGTTCTCAAGAAATATATAAAAATACCTTATAAACAACATTGTTACTGCTTCTTCTTCTGCCCGTGGAGTCAACGAATGCAAATATGAACACAGTTCGTGCAATGCTGATTAAGCCTATCACCGCCAGATAAATTGCTCTGTAATTTACAGTATACAGAGTTTTTAAATCTAATGTCGGGTGCAACATTCCCACTCTGGCTGTTTGGCCGTTAATCATGCAGCTCTTCTAGACTTTCCAAATGTTATAGGACAAAATGGATCAAATTCTGATAGTGAAACGAGTCATTTTGTGGGGGTCATGTGAGGCTCAAAACAATTTATCCATCGTTTTACAGCCGCAACATTAGGTTACAGCCACTGGTGTACAGGCATACTGGGACAAATCCCGGTGAGCCGGTGAACTGTGAAAAAATACGTTTTTGGGCTGGTGGACCATCAAAACATATCCCTTTTTACCAGTCCTTTCTGTGTGCCTGTCATTCGGGGTGTGCATGAAAGTGTGCTGCAATCACAAAGTAATGCTACTTTGTTATTACAGAGAGACCATGCGTAAAATATGGTCTCATCTATATGTTTACTTGGTGCTTCTGTCAGTATTGGAGCCTCCATGTGAGACGTTCAGCCAGTAAATGTGTGTTTTTAAAACTTATTTCAGAGCTGCATTCACTCATACTCATATAAGAAATATCAATAAATGATCCAAGATTTTAGCTCATATCGTCCCATTTTAAATACTAAGAACTCACATTTTATCAGATGATTGTACAGATTCATGTTCAGGTCCAGGTTCAGGTTCAGGTCCAGGTCCAGCAGAGTCTGGTCTCTGATGGATTCTGGTAGGAAAACATCACTTATCATTTCATTAAAGCTCACATATTCAGCAGAATTCTTCTATAAAACGTGTCGAATTCAATAGAAACAACACATGCACACAGCACTTTACATAGCCCACATACATTCATATGTTTTATACTCTTGTTGTTTATATTATTTTATATACAGTATTACTATTGCTTTTACTATTTTAAATATTTTTTCCTTACTGCCGTCATTTTCAAATAATTCAACTGACAACTGTTTATCCTGATTGAGATTTTAGTTAATATTGTCCCAATTTTAATACTGAGAACAACTCACATTTTATCAGATGACTGTCTTTGTTTAAAATTAATAACATTGTCCTTTGACTAGTCACTCTTTAAGGACACACAGCTGGGTTCAGGTTCATGTTCAGGTCCAGATCCAGGTTCACAGTCAGGTTCAGGTCTAGGTCCAACAGAGTGTGGTCTGTGCTGCCTCCTTGTTCTTCAACAAAACACACACAGAGCTTTGAGTGTGAATAATGATGGTGGAGAACAGTCAGAGATTCTCATCTCACCTCTGAGCTTTTGTCTGGCAGTCATATTCCCCACACAGAGAGCTTATACAGGGAGGGACTCCCTTATCTCTGTCCTCACACTGATTCATGCTGCTGAAGTAACATCCACATCAGCCACACACACACTCTACCTTCATCTGGAGAGGAAACACAAATCATCCTTTACGTCATTTCTCCTGTGAAATCGTAAATAGCAGCTGCTCCTCCTGTGTTTGACTGTTATTTTCTGTTAAATATATCAGTGTGAATGCAACCAGACAGAGCGTCAGGCAGAGAAAGCTGCCATCAGCTGCTGTACTTCTACTATCAGTCTACTATATGGCTTCACAAAGCTGCCGTGAAGTGAAGAGCAGCACACATGATGCATGGAGGACGATTTACTTTCACTGACTCACACTGACTGAACCTGAGAGGAAGCTTCATTAATTAATTTATGGCAGAGCTGTTGTATTGGATTGCATTAAATTGCACAGGCGTTCCTAATAAAGTGCTCAGTGAGTGTACTTTTGGGTAGTTTAATCTATACCTGAGTGTTACTCTATATGTGCACTTTTATAATATAGATGGGTATGTGCAATTGATGGATGTATCTATTTTTATTGTTGTTGCTGTTGCTGTGATGTTATACTGAAGACACTGATGTCTGAGGTAAACATCCCACTGGGACAACAAAGTCTATCATATCTTATTTTACTCATATTTTATAGACAGATCATTTACTTTTATATAAAATCTTAATCATAGCTGTGGAAAAAAATGTAGTGGAGTACAAAGTAAAATATCTCCCTCTGTAATGTAGTGGAGTATAAATATAAAGTAGTAAATAGAAGTACAAGTAGGCTACTTTAAGATTGTACTTCAGTACAGAACTGGAGTGAATGTACTACAAGTTACAAAAGCAGATGGATCCAAATTTCCAAACACATTTGATGAGACATTTCCATAAAGAAGCGACACTCGTTCATGTTGGAAGAGTGTCTTTATTTAATAGAATAACTTAAGCTACTCACCATGGGTGCCTGGTTATATTTTAAAATGAGGGAGCAAACCTGGAAAGATAAATAATTGGTGGGGGGGATCTGGGGGTCCTAACCCTAACCCTAAACCTGAAACTAAAGCAGTCTGTAGAAGTCTAAATGAGTCAGTTTCCACCACTGGACATTTGACTGTTAATTCGGACACTACAGCGCTAAGAGGATACACTCCGCTCTGTCAGTCTGTCAATGTGCTCCGATCAACGGGTTGGACTGAACCAACTCAAAGGGGGGAAGGGGGGACTCTATGATAATAACTTACATTTTAAAAAGACAAAAAGTGGGGTAGAAAAAACATAACTTTGCTCCCCCTACTTAACTAATGAGGTGCATTTGCTCCAATCGCCCTGCCCCCCTGCTGTCTCTACATCAGTCCTGTAGTTATATAAACAGGTATATAGTCACCTACAGACACAGGAAAGTCAGACAGAGTTCTCCGGCGGTTGTTCGGCCGAGCGGGGCCGTACTAAGTGTCTCAGACAGTGGGGTGAACAGCGGCTCATCTCCACCTCCTCCACAGGCTGATTCAGGCAGGATAACCTGCCGACAGTCATAAACCAGTGGTGGGACACAGTATTAATAACACTGTGTTCACCTACTGAGGATCAAATCACTTCAGCTGCTACTCCACACACAGAAACTCCTGAAATACTGACACAAAATGGCGGACATATTTGATGGTGGTAGTTACTCCGTCGTCCTGAACAGTTAACGCTGGAATTCTGGCAAACAAACAACTGCAGTTATGTGCTGTAACTAAGCTAACAACAGCCAGAAGTAACGAGAAATCATTTAAAAGTGGTTACATTACCTTCGGGTGGATGTCTGAATGTAGAAATCTATCTGTGCCACGACTGTCAGATTAAGTGAAACTAAAATTGAACAGAAATACAGAAAGAGGGACGTGTGAGGTTAAATGGGTAATTCCTGTTGAAACCAAAGTAAACTAAACTTGAACAGAAACACCTAAAAAAAAGCCATGCAGCAACATACAACTCCTTAGCTGCATTCAGACTGAAAACAGCGCTGTTGAAAACAATACAAGGAGATGTTGGTGTGGTCGTGTTTTAAGTGCTGGTGACACAATGAAATATTCCAGCAGGTCCAGTTGGAGTAACAGATTATTGTGTTAGAAGGCTGATGAGAAAAACACTGATCAACCGTTTGTAACAATCACAGACTGATTTGTACTATTCTGCAAAGTTATCACGCTGTATTAATTGGCCTTTACAATGATTGCACGTGTCATTGAGAGTCAGAAAGTACTCAAAACAAAAGCAAAATGTTCAGTTAAAAGTTTGAATTTACTCATTTTAATGAAACAATTCAAATTAAAGTAAAAGCTTAAAATTTGAACATTTGATCTCGACCCCTTTTTTTAAAATGTATTTATTTTACCACATTGGAATCGAAACTGGGAATTAATAAGTACCGGAATCGATAAGCAGATTTGGAATCGATAAAATTCAAAGGATACCCAACCCTGTTTAGGGGTCAGTATTGTGTGTGTCACAATACTTGACGTGTCAACATACTTAACAAGTTCAAAGCTTGTCAAGTATGTTCATTATTTTCTAAGCAAATCTAATAAAACCCCATTTTCTCAGAAGGTGAATTGAGAGTTGCAAAAGAGGAGCAGCGTCAGAGCTGTTTGATATTAAGATCATCTAATCTGCAAATGGATTTAGACAGCAGGCTGGGGAGGTCACATCGTCAGAGCAAGTGAGTTTTTAGTGACAGTTTTCCTCACGTGTATTTGTTGTTGACATATACATATATACACACACACACACACTGGCCCTCTAATATGTTAATATAACAAAATATTATGAACACTTTTCAATATAGTGCACTCCAGTACACCACCACCACCACCCACTACCACCTCAGTAATAAACATAAAGTAGAATTATCACCTTTCTGACAATGTCAATAAAAACTGAAAATGTATAAACTTCATAAAGTAGAATTTATGGCAGAGCTGTTGTATTGGATTGCATTGGAGCCTAAACACATCTTTAGCTTTATTATTATTACATGTAACTCACTTACTGCTGGTTTGTCTTGGATATTATAACTGGACAAGTTATAATATATAATTATTCTAAAGGATAATTATTGATGATCAGTACAGTTATAATTTAGCTAATTTCTGCATTAAATGTGGCATATTACTCTTCATTGATGAAGCTTTGACATCTTCTGGTGGTGAAAAGATAAACTGCATGCTGTCAGTTTAATGAACACAGATTACATTAAGTGTTTTTCAATGATAAAAATACTTGAATATTGTCATTAGATTTGTACTAATGACTGCTGTTAACCACACTGATACCAGTAGCGGCAGGTGACTCAAAAAATTGGGAGGACAGGAGGAAAACCAACATGGAATTTTACAACAAACTGCATCATACTATATCATTGTCTCTACCTGATGAAATCGGAGGGAGGGGTGGGGGGCAATTTTATATGCCAATAAAGCAATTTGCTTTCAAACACAAAAACCCCTGAGTGGTGAAGACATAGCATATACATATTTTTTCTAAACAAAGAAGTGTTCATTTTAGCGGTGGAGTGGTTCAGAATGTGTCATTTTATCAACAAAGCGAAATTCAAATTTATAGTATTGTTCTATTGTTACAACAGATTTATGTTCTCATCAGAAACAGACAACATATCACATGATTTACACGTGTTTCCTATGTATTTTCTTAGTATATGGAAATATATAAAGTACCACAAAGCTTATAATCTGATACAGGTACAGATCAGTGCTGAATACAAGAAAGATTGAACACTAAAAACATTCACAGATCTAAAAGTGTAGGTACACATCAGATAGTATTAATGCATGTATCAAATACATGACTTACACACTCTTATCTATATGCACGACCTTCAAAATATAGTCTACAAAGTTGACATGTTAACACTTATTATTCTAGTTACTTTAAGCGTATTACTCAATATAGATTCAGCTTAAAAACGAACTGAAGAAATTCTCACAAGCCAGCAGCCAGACCTCCTGCACACTCATTCACTAATCACACATCGTCATCGTCAATTAAAACAGGATCAATTCCAAATGAATGAGTGAGTCCAGACAGCTCACTGTAACTTCAACAAGCAAACTACCCACAGCACATTATATGATCTCTGCTGCATTCTTGTTAAAGAGATAAATTCACACATCAGCCACAGAAACATTTAACCGTCAGAGATGAAATTAGCGACCAAAGAGACAGAGAGAGAGAAGCTGTATCTGACTCACGTTATCTGACGTCTTCTTCTTTCATGGAGATGAAGTATTCATGTCATAGCGTCCATTTATAGCTGTTGGTCATCTTGTTTGTTAGTTAACAGAACGTTGTGGCTGCTGGTTAACCAGTCTGATACCATTAGCAACAATGACAAACAAGCTAACTCTCCTGGTTGTTTCTCTGGTTGCTTCTCTCTCCAGCCTCCCCGGTGCGTCCTGCCGCTGCTGCACCGCACAGTCCAAATCCACTCTCCTGTTAGCTTAACAACAGTCCTTAACAGTCTTTCCATGGATGTATAAAGAGTCCTCCAGGCTGTTGCGTTGGCTAACTCAAGGAGCTATCTACTGCACGTTATCTACTTCATCTACTGCCTTACAGTGGAGAGAATTGAAGATAAAATCTGGAAACTATCATTGGACCGATGCAATGTCAATATTGTATTCTGGTTGTTGATTGGTTAGAGAGGATGTCCTCCCTTGGAGCGTCATTTTATGTGTCTTGGCTAATCATAGATTAGCATGAAAAAAAAGAAGTACATTAAATTGATGTAAGAGAGCCCACCGTGCAGAGGACAGCAGGAGCCCGTCCTCCTCTGTCCCCCACTCCCCTTCACTCTCCCCCACCACCACTCCACACCATGGATGTATAATAAGAGCTGGATACCGGACTAAAAATGGCACCCTTTCGGTCCTATAGGAATTACTCGCCTGGAGCATACGCCAAAAAAAGTTTCTAGCTTACAGGTTTGCGTCCACGTTGTGCGGCCCACTGAATATGAGCAGTAGTGTTTCCCCCGCTGGCTCTGCCTGTGAGTTCCTGCTCGGCCCATAGACTTTACATTGTGATAACGTCACAGATTTTTAAATTACTTTTCTCAGCTTGAGGAAAGTTTTACAAATATAAAACCTCCATAAATCAAAAATTCATAATAGAAATAGTCATAAATGTCCTGTCAACAGTTTTACAGACGTCTGTTTTACAATGGTGGTCTATGGGGAAAATCCTTTTTGGGCTGCAGGGGGATTTTTGCTGCAATACCGTGAGTGGCCACTGGGAAAAATTGGCTGCAAGGCTGAGCAGCGGTGCCCTATCCAGCTCTTATTATACGTCAGTGCTTCACACACGCTGCACTCTCTCCTCCTGCCCTGCAGGTGTCGCTGTTGAAGCATTTTAACCAGAATTTCAATAACGGATTTTTTCCAAAGAAGAGAGAAAAAATATTTTATGAATAATACTGAGATTTAGTAATGGTTTATTTCAACCAAATATTCTTTTTTATATTTTGATCTCCCTCTTGCCTCTCAAAAAATAGAGGAGGAGCAACCTCCTCTGCCTCTATGGACCAGCCTCCACTGACTAATACCAACTGCGATGTTTTCAATACAAACATTGATGCTTCATATTGATCTGGATGTAACTTGACTGTTAAAGTGACTCACATAGAAACTCTCATGATCACTGACCTCCAGTGGTCACTGTCAGTAACTACAACTCTTCATATACAGCACTGACAGTAATACTGATAATTAGACTGACATTATGACACATTTACTGTATTATGTAGTAGCTGTAAAATACAGCTGAGGATAAAATATAAAACTGACTTGCCAGGACTCCACTATAAAAAGTTACAAACAGGGGATACATTATAAAAACATGAACAAAGGTAAATGCTCCATAAATGATTTCAACTAGTGGATACAATCTAAAAAATGAAGATGTTTGACTCTTTATCCTCCTAGTTTATTATTATTTATTATATGGTTATTTCTCCTGCTTTTAACTGATCACACTAAGTCTACTGCTTTTTGATTTTTACAGTGTAGTGAAAAAGACATGAAGTGCATTTTTGCAGGGGTGAACAGTTGGACTGGCCTAATGTTTAGAGAGGAGGCTTGTTGCCAATAGATCACTGGTTTGATCCACCAAATGAGACTATTTCCAATGAAAACTGTCTCACAGCTGTCTAACAGATAATGAATTCAATAATAACAGATTACTCATTCTTGTCCTTGAAACATTTCATTGTTTTGTTGAACAAGGAGCTTTCTACCTTTCAGATAGCTGATTTTGAATGTCAGACATGAAGAGAAAATACTTAAAAGCTTTTAAGAAACAAGTCTGTTCAGGTGGTACAGGCTGTTAGAATGCTGTTCAGATGTTTTGAGGTTGTGGGTTTCATCCTCTGTGACTTTTGAAGTGCTAAATCAAGAGAAAAGACTGAAAGCTGTGAGAGAAACAGTCCCAGTAACAAAGAGTTCCAGTGGCTAATAGAGTAGGATTGGTGTTCTCAAATATGAGGGCACCATGTTCAATCCTCAGTCAGCAGATTTATTTTAGTCTGAAACCCAAAAGTAAAGACTGAAAAGCTCTAAGAAACTTTTGAGAAAATGTCTTTACTGGTTCAGGCTGTTAGAAGACTTGTCTGAGAGTTTTGAGGTTGTGGGTTCAATCCTTGGCGAGTTTTGAAGTCCAACATCAAGAGGAAAGACTGAAAACTGTAAGAGAAAGACACTCAATGACAAAGATCCAGTGGCCCAGCAGGTAACACTGCTTCATGGTGACTCTGAAGTTGTGGGTTCAATCCCCATGTGTAGTGGAAACCACTTATAGCGATGATGTCCATCCAGATCAAATTGATCACTATAAGTGAATGATTATTATAACTGTTTTTTTTCTTTTTCTGTATTTTTCATACAGATTACCATCTAACTGACATTTGTACATTTTATAACATGAATATAAAGTAATGAAACAGGCAGCTTTGCTATTTACTGAATTTTATTGACTGTTTCAAAAGTTAGAACAGCTGTTTCAAACACTTGTTGTTTCACTGCTGCATCTCATTAGCTCATTTTTGGCAGTTTGTCATAACCTTCAAGAAGCTTCAGTTCCAATTGTGTTGAAAGCTGTTATACATTTTGGAGTATGAAAAGCTGTTGAATTGTACTTTTTCTTTACTTTCACATACTCGGTGTTCACAGAAACATTAGTCAGATCTTGTACCCTAGATCTTGGAGGACTTTTGGTGTAGATGATGTTCAGGTTAGATATTTCTTTAAATGATTCCACTGAACTGTATTTTTTGATTGTCAATCCATTGTTGAAAATTGTACATTGTTGACACCACAGAGCCAACCAAAGCAAGGTTTCTCAAACAACTGTGGGGTGTTTGTTTTGATGGTACGATGCTGGCTATTCAGTATACAGTATATTACATAAGTCCTTTTTTCTGTTATAACATATGAAAACTGATTATTATTATTTCTGTGCTTGTAGCATGCAAAGCATTCTTGTTTATTATTCTTGATACTTTTTGGGACCTATTTCCTACAGTTTTTTCACTACATACACAATTCATACATCAAAGTCCTGCACAGCTGGACACTGATGTGACAAGCTGTGACTTCTTGGGGGCACATCTTCTACATACTCAAATATATTCATGGGGGGAATATTTTGTTGTTGTTATTACAACTATCATAAACTGAACAGCCAACTATTTCTTAACTTAAAGTACGCTCTGTATATGGTAATAGAAGCACAATGTGATTTCACTGAGGTACGTATAAATTATGAAATTATCTCATCACGAGTGGATAGAAGGTTTTTTGGGATACACATCTGATTGCATGATTTCTTTTTCAAAGGAAAACATGCAGCAAATTAGGCGATGGTGGTGCCTAGTTCTCCTGCAGAACTTTTCCATGCCGTGTCTTGAAGATTGTAAGAAAAACTCCTCAATTGCATCCTTATTAAATCTCTTGTTTCACTGTAGCCAGACTGACCTGAATATATTTTTATATTGAATGTATATAACATGTCATTCACTCACCTAGGTCTGAAGAGGGAGTTGTCCTACAGGTAGGAGTTGTCATAGTGTCATTAGATGAGTGGTATAGCCTTCAATCAATGTTTAAAAACTTACCACCACCCCCACATATATATTTCGGGATGAAGTAGAAGACATGTACAAAGCACATTCAGCTTGTCAGTGTGTCTATATGAAAGAGTCTGTCTCCATTCTCATGAGGAAAATAAACAGCATTTTAATCAGGATAGGTAGTAACTATATATATATATGTTCAATGAAATATAATTACAAAGTAATAGAATTTACCAATATTAACAGATGACCCATATTTCATAAAATAAATAATGCACTGGAAGCAAAAAAATTACAGGCTTATTTCAAAAGGCTGCAGATGAGGTTGGCAAGGTGGAAATAAGAATTACATTAAACAATTGTTCTTTTATTGAAAAAATGTACTAATTAACATGTCAATTTTCAATTGCATTCTTTTTTCTTTATATGCAGGCAATGTTTATAATCCAAATGCACTGGTGTAATATGTTTTATAGGCTGCAGTGTTCATAATTTAGTACTTCATGCAGTTGTGATGTTTGTGAATGTGCTGCATAGCATCCACCACCAGGTGATGCCTTTGAGTCAGTCAAATCAAATCAAATCTTATTGTCATATAAACAGTCATATACAGTACATACAGTGAAATTCTTAGGTGCCTAGCTCCAGAACAAGTCTAACAATTACATGAATAAAATATAATAAAGGGTAATCTAACAATTGAGTAGAAAATGAATCTAGCAAATAGCTATCATAAAATAGAAATATATAAAATAGAATAAAAATGAACAGTGAAACAATGAATAATATGATCAGTAATGATTTTCAATGTTGAATATGTGTTTCAGAAAAATGAGACAATGAAAAGTAGCCAGGAATGAGTTTTGAAGCAGAAGTAGTAGAAGAGCAATTATGTTCTGTTGTTCACTGCAACAATATGAGTAGCTTGTATCAAAGTTTGAGAGATGTACAGCATGGAGCAAAAACGGTTACAACTCTCGAGTGCTGATACCACTTTATAATAACTGCACACTGCAGTCAGGGGTACTTGGGGAAAAAAAGCTCTGAAAAGGTTTTTTTTTTTAAAACTGAAAAGCTCGCCCCCAATGCCTTGGAGAAGTGGAAGCAGGGGGTTATGGGACAGGAAACTACGAGTGGCTGACACTTTACTGAAGTTGAAACAAATGTATCTAAATATGTTGGAAGAGTTTCACTTTAACACGCATAATAAATACAGAAAGTAGCTTCTTGACTGTATAGGCAATGTTTTGTTTTGTTTTTTTATAGATTGATAGATAGATAGTCTCACACCAACACTGCTTTCCAAACACCAGTCGAGTAAACCAAATTATAATGTAATGTAAAGAAACCTATTCTGAACATTGGAAAAAGCCAAAGTAGATTAGAATGTTATCTGACCCTAAAAAGAGATTATGAATTAGTAGAATGTATCTCTACTGTTAGAGATAGAAAGCAGAGACAGATCCCAACCAAGTACAAGCCCAGTGACCACAAACTGGCAATCGAAAAAGGATGACACAAAAAATCATGGCAACCCAAAGAAAAAGATCACTGTTTGACAGGTGAGGTTGAGACAGATGCACTTCCTCCTGCAATGTAAAACATTAAATGAAATAAGGAACATTTACTTATAAAGTTCAACTCTGTAATTTCATATTTCAAAGAGCTTTATGACTTCTCAAAATTAAAAATACTACTAGGAGAAGGAGACAGGGCATATATTATTGCCCAAAATGTATCAACATGCCATAACCTGAGGGACAGTGAATGACCTAGACACACACACACACATAGATAGATAGATAGATAGATAGATAGATAGATAGATAGATACTTTATTTATATTGTATATTAATTAAAAGATTGTACAAGTATTCCTAATAAAGTGCTCAGTGAGTGTATATTTCTTTACAAACTGCTTTGTTGAGCAAGTTGAAGTGAACTACATTACCCACAATCAGCAGGAACGTTTGGTGACGCATGGGGCTCGCGCCGCGCCAGGCAGGGGGGGAAAAGGGACGGCGTTGCGCATGCGCCACATTTATGTTGTTGTTTGTGGCGGTAAGATGGCGGCGCTCGGAGACACCTCAGCTCCGGGGGTGAACGGGTTAATACAACAATTCACAGCAATAACAGGTAAAAAATAACATTTTATTTTGCGTTTGATCCATTGAGTAGTTTTGGGTTACCACACAGGAAGAGCTCCGTTGCCTAGAAAACCACGAAATCACTGCGCAGATGAGAAAACGGACGTTAAGTGTTAGCTGTGGCCCCTGCGCTGTCAGAGCTGTGCAGAGGGGAAAAAGCACAGCCAGTTATCTGCTAAACTCAAAGAGAAAAGACTCACAAAAGGGCGCGCAAAAACCACCAGTTTTAAACATTATTTGTCACAGAAACTTCAAGTCTGATCAGATTAGCTCTCTGGTGCTCATTACAGGCGCTGTCGCGGTGGCGTTGAGCTGCTTTTTGAGCCTTTTTCCGCGCTGCCTGTTGTTCGATTATGTGGAATGGACGTCGGCTGTCCAACATTTCCCTTCTTCACCCATCAGCCAGGCTTCGTGTTGTGTGTGTGTGTGTATGTGTGTGTTTCACTGTCATCTCCAGCGTCACGGTGGCGTTAAGCACACTTGGCTGAGCGCAACTTTATGTCGCCGACCACACTTTTCAACATGTCCTCGGCAGTGCATGTTTCGCCTCGACACGATGAAAAGTGTTTTGAGTTTGAAGTTATTTCACCTCCCGCAGAAGAAGGAAGACATTCAGGGGGGCTGCTGCCACACTTGGAAAGTGAAACGGACATGCGCAGTATACACGGAAATATCATTGTAGTCAAACGGTGCTGTACACTTAAAAAAAAAAAAAAAGGCAAAAAGTTCATCATTAGATCGAGTGTTTTCACAAATGCACAATAGTTTTAACTGTTTTTGCAACGTGACGATTCATTATGTCAACATATTAAAGGACTATTCTGGTGTTTTTGCATGTTTTAGCCTATGTACACAACAAATCACGCAACCTATACTTCGCATTAGTGCCGATTATTTCTCTAATGATACCATAACCTTTTAAACTCTGACAGCTATTTTGCTTTTATTCATGCTAGTACAGTGTTGCACATCTCCAGCAAAGACTTGTAGGAGATGTGATCCATCACAGATGACCTGCATTTCTAATGATCAATTAAGTTAGGCTTGTTGTTACATTTCATAGCATCCCATAATTGGGAAGTTTAACTCTGCATTTACACAGTGATGTGTACTAAATAACGTGCAGGATAATTGTGACAACATGATACAATTAATGGAAATCTTTGGTCGTCCGAGAGGCAAAGAGTCGAACAAAAAAGTTAAAGGATAGGTTCACAATTTTTCAAGTGTGTCTTAAAACAACAGTCAGATGCCTATATGAACACTGACAGAGCGTTTTCCTCACTGTAATTATTCCTCCTGTTCATACTGGCTATTAAAAGATCCTCCTCAAATGTGCTTTCAATGTAAGTGATTGGGGACAAAATCCACAGTGTGTCCACACAGTCATTTTGTGCAAAAATGCTTTTAAAAGTTTCTCTGAAGTTTCAGCAGTTTGAATTAGTCATATCAAGTTGATATCTGCTACATTTACAGTCTTTTTAGCATCAAAGTCCCTCCTTGTGTTTCCTTGGACAGTGTTTCCCTGTTGAGCTGCGGTGGAAGTGTAGTAACAAAAAAAGGGACTTTGGCACTAAAAACACTGTAACGTTAAAAGATATCTAATTGATTTGACTAATTTGGACTGAAGCTTCATATTAGCTTCAGATAAACTTTTAAATACATTTCTGCACAGAAGGAGTCTTGTGGTTTTTGGCCCCATCACTTACATTTCAAGTGCATTATGAATGGATCTTCTAATGGTCAGTATGAACAGGAGAAATGATTATAACTAGAAAACCTATTCCAATGTTCATTTGGGCACCCGACTGTTGTTTTAAGACAAACTTGAAAAATTGTGAGCCCTTCCTTTAAGGAACTCTTCAAAAATATGTCTGGTAGTAATGTATAGACTAAATGATTTATAGTTAACAGGTTACAACATCAACACATATGTGATCTTTCTAAATAGGTTGTCACAGATGCTAAATATCAGCTGTCCATCATAGAGTTCGGCCATATGATGGTATATAGAGTGAGACAGTATACATTTGTTTTCCTTCAGAGATTTTGCCATGCTGCTTATGGCATCAAGGTGATTAAATACCTTGGTTTGTCATCTATTTATTTAGCAGGAATGACCAAAATCATTCCTGTCCAGTTATTTTGTCTACAAACAGTTCCTCATTAAACTTGTCTTCTATATCACACAATATATATTGATGTCGTAGTATGAAATGACACATATCGTGATAGAAGATTTTATCTATATTGCCCACTCCCATAAAACCAGTTGTATTGTGTGGTACATTTAAACTAAATGCTTTACATGGATAGTGTGAATAATGCTGTGCATTAAGGCTTTATCTGAAAATTTTTCTTATGATGTGTATGTTCAATACTCTGCCAGGGGCCACAGAGAGTGTTGGAAAACATATGTTGGAAGCATGCAACAACAACCTGGAGATGGCAGTCACCATGTTTCTGGATGGAGGCGGGATAGCAGAGGAGCCCAGCACCAGCTCTAGTTCGACAGCTTCGAGCAGCAGAGCTCCCCCCTCAGAGTAAGCTGATGTTTCTCCTCACAAACTTATGTCAGACAAAACTAGAACAAAGTCTTTGGACTTTGTTCAACACGTGGTCTTATCTTAAAGATACAGTCCATAGCTCCTAAATTTCTTGCAAGTTTTCCTCCAAGCTCACTGTTGTCTTTAATAGTGAGCTGGAGGGAAACTGGGGGATTCAGTGTGCTGCTATGATTGGGGTTGCTAATAGATGCTATAATAAAATCAGGGAGTGTACACCTGCTCACAATAGCTTAATTTTCTGTCTTCATCAGTCCTTCACTGATACTAGATGTTTTGCTCTATATCATTTTGCTTCCTAGAATAATATTGTATGTGTTGCCTTATGTCTCAGTGAAGTTCGAGCGCCCATTCCCCAGAAGCAGGACATACTGGTTGAACCAGAACCACTGTTTGGAGGTATTACATTGCTTCTATTCTTACTTTATCCCATTCATATAGTTTTTAAACTAAGTTGCTGTTATTACTGGCAGTTGTTGTGATCATCTAATGTAACTTTTGGTGTGTCTGTTACACATTCAGTGCCAAAGCGAAGAAGACCCGCTCGATCTATATTTGATGGCTTCAGGGACTTCCAGACAGAAACAAGTAAGTATGTTAAAGCTTAATGCTGCATAATTACAACCAACATTTACTTTACTGTACATTTACATTAACTTACTGTAAGTAACCAGGTTACTCATATCGAGATCGACCTTATATGGACTGTAGTAATCAGCAGGTCAGATTTCTCCCTTACCCCTGACTTTATTTTTGAAGTATGGCTTTCTTATTTTAACTTTGGTAGTCAAATGTTCAGCTGTTTAAAAATAACTTATTCAGACTTCTGGAGGCTACTTAGTGTTAGTTTCTGTCGGACTTTAGATGGAATTATTTTAAATTCATGGACGCATCACTCTGTAATTATCTCACCGATCATCCCTGCACTCTGCTGTTACTTTGCCCATCTGCACTCTCTTGTTATGCACATGTGTACATATAAAAGAAAATTAGAAACTCTTTTTTTATATACATACACATGGCAGAGAAATTGTTGGTCTCCTGGGGAAACCAGGTTTCTCCAATCCCCTACCCCAATTACAATGACCAGGTTTCTTGTTTAGATGACTTACTGGAAAAATCCGATTGTAACCCACTTACTTAAGCGTATGTAAATGCACCATCTCTAGCAACTTTATAGTACTGTGTCTTTATTTACTACAATGAAAGGATTTTTTTCTTTCTTTTCTTAGTCCGCCAGGAACAGGAGCTGCGTAACGGTGGCACGGTGGATAAGAAACTGAGCACCCTGGCAGACCTTTTCCGTCCTCCCATTGAGCTCATGCACAAAGGCAGCTTTGAGACGGTGAGGAGTCACTCAGCGGACGCTTTACACCACACATCTTTATTCAGTGAAATTTCAGATGATGATTGTAGATCAAAGATGGGCAACTAGGTGTGCCATGACTGGAAGGGCAGGAGTATCCAGGTCATTTTTGCCAAACTGTTGTTTTTTTTTTTTTTTTCTTTAAATGAAAAATTTCCCCTGGCTGGTTGAATGTACACTCACAATATTTGTAAAATCAGTCCTCCATAACATGTGGTCACATGCTACCAATGTAGATGGTTGTAACTGTTTTCCGTAAGGGGGACACCTTTTTATTTAGTGAATTTAAATTTGTCTTCCATCAAGCTGTTGATGTGCTTTGGCTCTTAAATCTAGACTTGCCAACTTAGTGATTTAATTATACACTAATTGGCTAAATCCAGCTTGATGTCCTGTCTTTACTGATTCTACATTTGCTCTTTTTTGCTTATAGGCAAAAGACTGCGGCCAAATGGAGAACAAGTGGTTAATGATCAACATTCAAAATGTTCAGGACTTTGCCTGCCAGTGCCTGAACAGAGACGTGTGGAGTAACGATGCAGTGAAGACCATCATCAGAGAACACTTCATATTCTGGCAGGTATGCTGCCTCAGAGCACGGGGTCGTATTTGATCTCTGATGATTTCACGTCCCAGCCTAGGCCAGCCTACTGGCTGACGTGGAAAAGTCGGCATAATAACAAAGAGAAGATGCAATACTTTTTTTTTTTTTTCAAATAAATGATGATGTTTCAGTAGCTGCTTCTACTGCAGAAAAAAACTCTTTGAAATCCCCTTTTTGGCCTGATTTCTCAAAGATAAATGCACGTTGTTCTTTCCATGTGTTTCTCTGCATCTGCCTTGTGTTGAGCCTTTTATTTCATTACAGGTATATCATGACAGTGAAGAGGGACAAAGATACATCCAGTTCTATAAACTGAACAAGTTTCCCTATATTTCCATCCTCGACCCCCGTACAGGTGAGTGTTCATGTGAACTGTGGTAGTGGTAAGAGGACAGTGTATCTCTCCTGCATAACATTTAGAAGACAAGAAAATAGTGTTGAGAAGTAATTCAAAAGCAATAAAATGTCCTTGTGTGACAGAGCGAGAGATCTTTGTATTATTAAAATTGATGGGATCATTACAAGCCAGCAATAAGTTTTTCTCTAAATAAGTAGGGAAGATAAATGTGAACTGCATGTATTGTCATCTTATTTATAGTGACTATTTCCTGCTTTTGCTGTCTTTTAAAAACTTCTATAAATTGATTTTTGTCAATGACAAGTGCTGTTCATTCACGTTCACTGTAGGTCAGAAAATGGTGGAGTGGAACCAGCTGGATGTGGCATCGTTCTTGGAGCAGGCGTCTGGCTTCCTGGCAGAGCACGGGCAGCTCGACGGACCGTCCTGTCACGCACCCCCTGCCAAACGAGCTCGCTCTGTGGGTCTCTCATCTCATGTGTCAGCTTTCATTCTCCTTTTTTTCTGCTCCAATAAGAGCCTATCTTTTCTCTCAGGGACTCTGTTGGAAGTTCCTCTGTCACAACTATTTATCAGTTGTAGAACTGCACAATATCTGGATATCTTCTCATGATGTAAAACTAGATATGATCAGGTCTGTTACGGTCATAACAACTTGAGCGTTGCATCTTCCTAGTCCTAAAAGCTGCATTACATGTGAAAGATCATATTTCTTTGAATTTATTAGACTGTACTATGGTGAGTTATTCTACCTGCTTAGTCATCAAGCCCTTACAACTGATGATCAGTTCTATCCGTTTTATCCAGTTTTATCCTCTGAAAGCACCATATTCAACCCCAAAAGATTGTCACATTATCAATGGTATTGATAGACCTGATGGCAAGTATTGTGATATTTGGTATTTGTCAGTATCAATCATTTTGGCCGAGTGTATTATGTTCCTCTCCTTTGTATTATTCTTCCCAGCTCTTTGATTTGTTTTCAACAGCTACGCTCTCTGTTTTCTGTTCTAGGAGAGTCTGATTGATGCCAGTGAAGACAGTCAGCTGGAGGCAGCAATCCGAGCCTCCCTACAGGAGACCCACTATGAGTCCTCAAATGTCCCTGACGCCCCAGATTCCCCGCGATCAGATGACGACTCTGATGCAGAGCCTTTCTCTGACAGCGAGGGTCCCATCTCTGTGGATGGCTCGGACAGTGAAATGCCAGAACCCCAGGAAGAGAAAAGTTCTGCCAGCAAACACACCCCAGCCCCTCCCGCCACTTCGGCTCAGCAACGTCTTCACCCCGATAATTCGTCTTCTTGCCACAGAAAGTCTCCCTACAAAGAAAACAACCACAATCACAAGAAAGAGGAGAGCAAAAAGAACCACCTGGAGCCCTCAGCTGCCGTTCCTCGTCATCCTCCGCCTGACGCAGATTCTGTGGGGAACTCCTGTACAGCAACAGCTGAAAGCGCGGGGCCTTCGAAAATCAGCACCACCAAAACCTGTGACGTAGACTGCCCTGATGACAACGGTACGGCAACGTGTAATTCTAAACCTGAAATAATTATAATGAGGGTATTAGAGTGTGTGTTTGAATGTGAATGTCTACAGCCTGCAGGCAGACACGTCTCAAAATGTTTAACCACTCTAAATGAGCACTTAAAGTGTCAGTGCAACACTTTACACAGTGATTGGCCAGAATTACAGAGATCAGAAAGTAAGCAAGGTTTGAACTTCTCTCTCTCTCTCAAGACAATTCATTACACAACTATTTTTGGCACTTATCGTGTGCACAACTGAGTGCAACACTATGAACGCCTTCCAGGAGAAACACATAAAATGTGCACCGTTATCCACATATTTTAACATTTATCACATCTTGTCCCTCTCTATGACGGCCAACTTGTCATACCACCTTCAAGTGTGGACATTAGGAAAACTTTTACCTTCGGATGTGGTCAGACAAAACGTCAAAACGAACAAGTTCTTTTCTAGCATAACAAGTCCCCTAATGTGTGTCCACCAGTCAGCTTCTTGAGCTTTAAACTTAGCAGTACATGGTGAGCGCTGCAGCTTGCCCAGATGTTGTTGTGATACTCGAACACAGAGTTAAACTTACACTGCTTTTTGAGCTTTACAGTATAAAATATTCACCGTAAATTCCCAGAGGAGAATATATGATGATGAAAACAAGTCAACAACCTCTTTAAAGTAAAGTAAGTAAAGTAAGAAGTTTTGGAAATAACTGCAGGGCATTAGCAATTAGATACAACTATTATATATTTTTGACATTTGCAATGAATTCAAGGCTGCAGAGGATGGGGGCGATGGCTCAGTCTGTCTTTGTGCAAGTGATCTTACACTGATTAGACCAAAAAAGACATTTAGACAAGAAATTAAACATCTCATAACTACATTCAGGCATTTTTAGAGACAGTTATACTGTGGATACTTAAAACAGGACGACTACATAATTTCTGTTCTTTTTTGTTGTCGTTCACATAGGTCCCAAGGCCAGATTGATGCTCCGTTACCCAGATGGACAGAGAGAACAAATTTCCTTGTCTTCTAAAGCAAAACTTTTGGTAAGAACAATCATTTTTACTCTATTTTAAGTCAGCTGGATGTAAGGACTTTCTCTTCCTGCCCAGACACTGAATATTGTAGCGTAAACACTAACTGTCCCATAAAATGTGTCACTTATGCATTTTTCTCTTCCTTCCAGGCACTGGTAAGACACGTCCAGTCCAAGGGCTACCCTAACGAACGCTTCGAACTTGTCACCAACTTTCCCAGAAGGAAGCTCGCCCACTTGGACTATGACATCACACTGCAGGAGGCGGGGCTTTGTCCACAGGAGACTGTATTTGTGCAGGAGAGGAACTAGCCTTCCCAGACACACTCACTTTTTGCTTGTCTGTATCTCTCTGGTAGACCTCATCCTTTCACCAATGATCTGGGACGATGTTACCGGCCTTTATCACATAACCTTCTGTTCACCTGGAATTAGGCCCCTGTTTTTTTTGTTTTGTTTTTTTTTTTGCCAAGACAACTGTTAGTGGATGGACTACTTTCCCCGCCATTTCACTATTCTGAATACTGACGTCTCTACTGACAGCCTAATCCTAATGTAGTGTTCTACATTTGGCCAGTAAGGTGTTACGGATGCCAGCACTCTGATTTTTTTAATGTGATATATTCTGTTCTGATGCGGGTCTCATGTAGTTCTGGTCGTTGAGGCACATCAGGATAGAATACATATAATATAGCTCATATTCAAATAAAAAAACAAAAAATGATGGATCACTATTTGATGATGAGGCACCAGGGACTTGTAAAAACAGACTTTTACCTCCCAGAAAGGATGTTAAATGTCAGAGTTTATTTTCTAGATCTTCTTGTTATCTTCTGTACCTGGGAACAGGTAAAGGGAGGCTCATTCTTGTTTATTTTGACCCAAATTTGGTCTGACATGGTCATTGTTTGAACAATTGTAATTATTTGGGAGGCAGGGATATTAAGAGAAAAGGTTCGCACATTACAAGTCAAGTAAACGAGTCAGATATCCGTGACACATATCTGACAGAATTGGGTCAATCTGCACATTTTTACTCAAGTTTCTATTGGTTAATAGGAGACTAGATGATTGTTTTTGGATTTCAACTTTTGATACAGAAGGGAATGAATGAAGGGTGGTACATCTCATCAGTCGGACCTACACTGTACAGAGATGGCTTAGAGAGACTGATATTTAGCTGTAGTCATTGTTTCCTTTCTTTTTTTTTATATGCTGCCAAGAAAATATGCTGATGTTGAAATATAACCACCAAAACCGAGGGAGATTTTGCTTGGTCTTTTGTTACATGTTTATGTGAACTGGTTGAACCTCACAGCCATGATGTTATCAGACAAACATCATCGGTAAAAACCCAAACCTACATCAAAATAATTATTTAAAAACCTCATAGAAAGAGAAAAGCAGCGATGCCGCAGAATCAGCTGCAACAACACAAATGCAAATGTTTTGTGGGCTGTTGATGAAAAAGAAATGAAAGTAAATGATTAATCTGTTTTTTTTAATGAAGATTTGTTTCGGCAAGCAGCTTGCTAGCCTTGTGTTGCTGCAGAGTTTTTTTTTTTTTCACACGTTTTGATCAAATATTGACCCATTATGCTAATAGAACTGAGTTAAATTCATGATTTAATGTTTTTTGGACATTCATACTCAGGCTGTGAAACATCCTTTCAGTTATTAGCAAGGCCTCCATTTTTGATTGTCTGATCTTGTGTTTTTGGCATTTTGGTAAGCCTCAAAGACTGTCAGTGTCTGCTGAATGAAGCAGATAACAGTTGCAGTAACAGACCAGACAAGTAAGTCATGATCTGGGGTTATGAGGTCTAAAATACAAGGCTATTAACTTTATTAATAAGCTGCAGTAAATACCATTTTGACATACAGGTTTTCTTCATCAATAGCTGTATACTGTGTCTGTATAGCTGCATCTCTCCACTTCATGCAATTATTCATATGAACAGTTGGTGGCAGTAATGTGCCTTAAAGGCAACAAAATGCATATAAATGAGAAGAAAAGTACTTATTGATATAAATAATGCAGGTTTCAAAATACTCAGATTAGCTTTACAAATGTTTCAAGAGGTTGGAAATGTATTCATAGACTGGATTCACATGTTGTAATGAAAAACATTGTGTGTTTATCAAGAAAACCTCAGAGTGTACCTTTAAGTTGTTGCAGCTGGTCCTGCAGAGGGGCTGCTTTTCCCTTCTCATGAGATTATTCTGTATTTAAAAGTTTCTTGCCAAGAACTCTCCAGTCCTGGAAGAGCTGTGCTGCCACATCACTTCAGTAATATTAGAATAAGCTATGAGGTGAAATGTCAGCTCGGATCACAAACTATTCAAATAGTTTGTAGATTAAAGAATTCAAAGTTCATTTAAAGGATTTGTTCACATGTTAGGATTTGGATATGTCACATTTTTATAAAGTCAAAACTTGTTCATTGTGAATAAGGGAATCACAGCGGCACTGAATATAAATAGTGTCTTCAATCTTACACCTGTGATTACACAAAGTGTGATTGATCTCACTTTGAAGTTAAAAAAACAGGGTCACGGTTTCTCTGTATCGTCCTTTTTTCAGTAGATGGTAGTGTCTTTCCTGAAAATCTACAATGAGCACAAAATGAAGAAGTGACTGGTGCTATTTTAGAAAGAAGTAGTCACTTCTCAGTCTTTTTCGTCACAGTATATCACTGTGAGTCATTTCTGTAGATCAGATTTAGTGACAAGTGTGCACATAAATCAGCATGTTCAAAAAATTTGAATTGATTTTTTTATATTCCCCTTTAGATGGAGGCTCCAACTGATAATAGTAACAGTGCCTGTACGGGGCAACGGTCAGAGTTGAAAGAAAAGGACTTGCAGCTGTACAAACAGATGAGGACACTGACTCTGTTTCACTCCCCCCAGCTGCGTGGATACTACAGTACTTGAAGGGCATTCCTTCACCACCTGTTTTTTGTGTAATGGACAGAAGGTGGGTGAAGGGAAATGTGCTGGCAAAGGGCAGTGTTGAATTAAGAAGGAGTACTGAACCCATTACCCCCTTTCAGCCCTGATCAGGTACCTCACATACAGAAACACATGCCAGATAATTTTGCCAAAGAAAGCCAGAGATGTACTGTAGGTCTTATGTTCATGAGCGCATCATGCTGTTGTATACAATCACAGGTCAAAATGTCATCTGAAAATCAACAAACTATCTTCCTAAGGATAGTTTACATATGAAACTAGTTTTGCTGATTTTAGACTTCTTATGGGCATGAAAAACTTTAAAATCTTGCTGGCAAAATGGTAACAGGCTAAAAAAAACAAGCTGATCTTGAGGAGACAAAATGTTTTATCACCTAACGGCAACAACCTGCAGTCCTTTAACACTAAAACCTGAATTTATATTTCTGTGTTGAAAGGTTAATAAGGTAACCAGGGCAGTGGCCCTCAGACTGGGCTTGTTTGAGGGGTTGTCTGTTGCATAAGAAGGGCGTTGACCCCACTCATCCATGGAGTTGTCAGCTAGTTCTCAGAATGAAGTCAATGGAAGTTAATGTGTGATCAATGAGCCATGTGGGAGCGGAGTTTAAAGGGGCACTCAATCGATTTTACACATGAAATTCAGTTAACTCGTTGCAAGGAGTACTACAGTACTCAGCCTGTGTAAACAGTTGTATCAGATCTCCTATGGCTGTAGATGAGCTTTACAAAGTTTGAAAAATTATTTTTTTAAATTTATTTTGGGCGTCAGGCATAAAAAAAACCGAGAAAGCCTGTGTTACAAACTGAATGTGTAGGGTTTGAAAGAAGTGGGAAGTTCCAATGAAAGAGTTGCATTATGGGAAATGTAGGATCAAGCAATAGGGACGAAAAGACAGGATATCTTTCCTCTCAATTTTTTAATTTGTCTCTCAACTTCAACAATCACAGTGCAATACTGAATCGCTGGAGTACCTGTTAATATATGCAGATGACAGAAGTTAGTTTAGAGAAGTAGGTTTGTGGATGGAAGGTTTGACTGTAAGTACAAATAAAATCGAACCACTTTTGTACTCAAATCCACATGAAACCTAATATTAGATCTTCATTTCTGAGACGTGTTGTATGAGTTTATTGAGGGGATGAACCTGATATGTTCCCCGGTCTGATATCAGCAACTGAGAAACCATACACCACCCTCCCCCCCTTAACCTACATAGGTGTGGTGAAAACTCAACACTGTTGTTACTGTGAGTAATGTGATAACGTCACATTTCCAGCAATTCAGACCAAAAGTGTCTGTTTCCTGATCAAAAACCCAGGTGTGCTCGTCTATTTTCAAAGGGAGTGTTATCATCATCAAGATGAGCATTATGTGACTGTTATATTCAACTTTTACCTCCTAGTCAAGTGCAAAATGCAAAATGACCAAAGTAGAAGCACATTTGAAGGTATTCTGTACAATATTTCATCTTATGTCTGAAGGGAGAGTTGCCTCTTAGATGCAACAGAGTCTTTTAACCAAAGCCCACCATGAGATAAAAACATTACAAAATGTGTACTTGTCACAAGTTTCAGGAGAATAATCATTGATGTTGAGCTTATCTGCTCTGATTTAGCACAGTCAGGAGGCCTTGTGGACTATAATCACTGTCAAACATGCCGTCAGTAACAAAAGAGGTATTTTAGGAAGCTGGATTTCAGAGTTGTTCAGGTAATTTAAAGAATATTTGCTAGCATTGATCAGTGCCACTAAATATTCACAATTACAATTGCAAATATAAATCCAGAACATGAATGTGTAACCATGTCATGTTACCATCTTGACTGAAAAAAATAACATAAATTTGCACAGGAAAAAATAAAAAACACCCAGTAAAAGAGCAACACAGATGTGGAGTAATACAAAAATAAATAGTGTATCTGATAAATGTCAACTTGTGCAACGAGCACAGGACAGTAGTGTTGTTGGCTCGCCGGCTGTGTTATCAGGACAGGAGGTGTCATCACACTAATGCTGCTGAGTGAAGTGTCAGTACAGATTGACAAAGGCTCAGTAATCTGTGAGGGTTCAGGAAACTGGCACAAGGATAAAGATTCAAATTCAGACTCAGGAGACAGAGGAGCGGCTAAAACAGTCTTTATTTGATCAAAGATCAATAATACAGTCATTACTGTGAAGGTAACCAGGTAGACAGATCGGATAAAAAACAGGAAAGAGGTCAAACACAGGTGGATCAAAATCTGGGCTGGAAATTTAAGGCCACATCAGGTGATGGGTTACAGTGGGAAACATACTGAAGACAACTGGAGGACAGGTGAGGAATGACGGGGACAATAAAACACGTTAACTAAAGAAATTCAGTGTAAAGCTGATGAATTAGATGAAACCATGACAGTAAACTGCATCCTGTTACACTTTATTCTGTCACAACACAAACTGGATATTACAGGTTATTGTCACCACAAAATACAATTGAGCATCTACTGGAAGAAAATTGTTCTTTTGCACTGCAGTCGCTCTTTTTAAGATCTCTAATCTTGATAGTTTATCCAGTAATGTGTCACTAAAATTACTAAAGTGATACAGAAGTTTATGTACACTCAGAGTTGTGGGTTTATCTTTGACTGTGGTCAAAATAAAGATTTTGTCATGGTAGGATTGCGCTAACTCAGGGTTACACAGTCTGTCATGATTCAGCAAAACTGCATTTAGTGGAACATCAGCTTTTTCTCCTCCTGATCAACATTCAACTGTCCAAATAAAATGTTGCATAATGTGCCGGCTCCTCTTTTATTTCACGTTTTAATTTTGCTGATCAAGGCCGCTGTGATACTTTGATACTGCATACACTGTTAGTACTCGCTGTCATGTTTTCAATTATCAGAAATTTAAACATTTTAATAAAAGTTTTAACACTCAGAAATAGGGAAGGAAACCGTGAAACGCAAAAAAAAAAAAAAAAAAAAAAAAGGGTAGGGGATTTAACATCCTCAATATGTGCATGAAAAGAGGCACTAAATGGCATGAAGAACACAGAAAGGCTTGGATCATAAATTAAAGTTTAATGCAGCATTTCACACATTGTTCAATATTGAGTGGTGGAAGAAGTGTTCATATTCTTTACTTAAGTAAAAGTAGAAATACTGTAGTCTAAAAATACTCCAATACAAGTAAAAGTAATTAATTTCAAATTATACCTAAGTAAAAATACAGAAGTATCACCAGCAATTTATACTTAAAGTATCAAAAGTAAAAATACTCATTATGCAGACCGGCCTCTTTTAGAGTGTTATATTATTATAATATATTATATTGTTGTTTTTAAATTAATGGTAATTATAATAATAATACACTTATAGCACCCACTAATGCAGCTTAAAGTGCATAACACGTTTTTAAAAAGAAAAATGCACACAATTAAAACAAAAGAATATTAGAATATATTATTTTATGTGAAATGTAGTGATTGTTTACAAATAAATGTAGTGGACTAAAAAGTAAAATATTTCCCTCTGAAATGTAGTAGAGTAGAAGTACAAAGTTGCATAAAATAGAAAAACTCAAGTAAAGTACCTCAAATTTTTTCTTAAGTACAGAACTTGAATAAATGTACTTACTTATATTCCATCAGTGTTCTCTAAAGTGTCTATAAAGCATATTATTTTGATATTAATGGCATTGTTTTAGTGTTACAGGCCAGTTGATACTCCTACTACTCTGTATTTTTCCCTCAATCCACTTTCTTCATGCTGACAGATACATTTTTACCTCGACAGGTTTTGCAGGAACTCAAGTCAACTTCAGATTAACCAGCAGACAGTAAAGTACTCGTCTGTGCTACTTCTATCACATTTACAAACACAAGAGCAGTTACATTTTTAATCTGGAGGTAACGACAAAAGCAGTGGCCAGATAATCTGCCTCTTGTCCTCATACCTTTAGTCATTTATCACTTTCTCTACAGATAAAAAAAAACAAAACGTCAAGTAACCTCACTCCAAATGCACAGAATTTGTGAATCACATGTTTTTAAAGTTTTTTTTCCTAATTGTGTGGTTCATTGTTGGGAAACTCAAACTTTATGTGCAACTATTGACTTTAAAAAAAAATCCAGACAGACTTAATAGTAATGCATCTATCTGCATCTCATTTATATTTCTGTTTAGTTTTATTTATTTTTTTAACCTTGAATCCTATCCTTGAAAAAAAGTCATTTTTTTAAGGGAAGTATGTGCGCAGTGCCAACACAGGAAGTTGCAGAAAAAAAATCACAAATATGAAGAAGTAATAGTAGAATACAGAGCGTACTGAATATTGTAACAGAGATGGGCAGAGAGAGAAAAGGAGATTATACACAATAATCGGTACTGTCTTACTAAAAGCCTTTGCTATCAGTTACTACTTACAAACACTTTGGCTTTGGAAGCAGGATGGTGCCGTCCTCTGATTTCCAGACGGTGTTGAGTCTAATAAAGAGATTTTATCAATTTATTTAATACACTTAAACCTGAACTGTAATTCAAACTTTGGCCCTTAATTCCAGTAACATCAAATTGCCCCCCAAAAATCCCCTTTTTCCATACCTACAGTAAGGAATCAGGACATGATGGGTAAAAGGAAGTGCCAGTGTCCTCACAATCAAAATGAAATCCATCCTTTTGTCCTGTATCACGTTTTGGATTTTCCAAAGTTGCACCACCAAAGGCGCTTCATGAAACATGGAGTCTATTGTGAAATGTATTGGGTGATATTCCAATATTTGACAAATGAGAACAAAGAAGGAGGTGTTATTGGTTCAATTTACAAATCTACATGAACCTTAGCTCTTGTGTTGGGTAATATTGACTCTGTAAACACGACAATGTGGGTCATGCTGCAACTTTGAAAAATAAGCATTTTCATAAGCTTTGTGCCCTTATTCTGTATTGAAATCACATCCTTAATTCACTTTTCTGCCAGACGTGGCTGAATAATTTCTACTGCAATTTAAAGATTTGCAACACTTCAAAGCAGACGTTCCCCAAAACTGAATGTTTCTGTCACTACTTGATAAGTTGGTTACAGTACAAGGTCTCACTGTCAAATCATGTAATTTTACGCAAAAAAAAAAAAAAAGAGTTGGTTAATGCTGAGTATCAGATTACAGGATTAGAGAAGACACTTTCGTGTGCAGGTCAAACTTGTTGCCCATTATGTTGTTCTCTAAGACCCCCTTTATTATGCAGTGGCTCTCAAAGTGGGGTCCATCCAGACTGGGTCCATCCATAAGTGACACAATGACAGAGTGTATGAATATTTTGGTCATGGGTTTCATATACTTTCTGTAATAAAACATATCTAAGCAAAGATATCATCAGATGGGGGTCCGTAGTCTAATTTGTGTCAGTTTAGGGGCCAAAAGACGTGAGAATCAATGATCTAATGAACACTTCAGTCGATCAATCAATCCATTGCATTTTTGATAAATGGAAAATGTTTGCACAGCAGTAAAACATAAAGCACATTAAACATCACAAGTTAAGACAATTTAAAAAAAAAAAAAAAAAAAAAGTTAAACTATGAAAACAAATATAAGATCAATAAACATAATTTGGATCGTGATTGAATATTTGTGCTCATGTCACCTTTTGTTGTTTATTGTTCAATATGTGAATTACTGTTTTCTGCTCTCTGATTTCAGATAGTGCAAACAATGGTTAAACAGTTTACAGTGTCTGTGAATTTCCATCATGTGGAAATCTTTCTCTGCCATCTCGTGTACCAGTACACAAAAGTACACAAGCACGCACGCGCCAACGCACGCACACATTAGGAAACTTGAGCAAACTGTTTCCTTCTTTTCTTTTTTTTCTGTGCAGTCAGAGGTTTGCTATAAAAGCCTGAGCTGCCTCCCGGATACTCTGCTGACCTGGAGACCCCCTCCCCTCAAAGTCAAACATGAAGCCTCTCCTCCTACTGGCGCTGCTCGGCTGCATCGGTAAAGACAGAAACAATTTCTGTAATCACTTTTATTGTTTACGTTTATTGTTTTAATGCATTTTGTCATTCATTTGCATTTGGCAGCCTCGGTGTTCGCGGCCCCTGCTGAAAAGGTGAGATGGTGCGTCAAGTCCGACCAAGAATTACTGAAATGTCGGCAGCTCGCAGCCAAAGCTCCTGCTTTCTCCTGCGTGAAGAAAGAAAGCACCATCGACTGCATCATTGCAATTAAGGTGAGGACGTTAAAATAAGAATAAAAACACCTCTTCACAGCTTTTAATTAACATTTAATGAGCAGTGGAGGTAGTATTCAGATCCTGTACTAATACCACGATGTGATAACCAGTAAAATGTACTAGGGTTGCAACCAGCGATTATTTTAATTATCAATTAATCTGTCGATTATTTTCTCGATTAATTGATCAGTTATTTGGTCCAGAAAATGGTGAAAAATGTCGATCACCAGTTTACTGTAATAGAAGACTAAAGAAACCAGAAGAGATTCACATTTGATAATCTGAAATCAGAGAATTTTGACCTTTTTTCTTTAAAAATGACTCAAAATGATTAATCGATTATCAAAGTAGTTGGGGATTAATTTAATAGTTGGCAACTATTCAATTAATCGACTAATTTGCTAGTTGCAGCTCTAAACTTAGAAGCCCTGTACTTATAAAAAATACTCATGTGTAGCCCCTTTTTTTACTATTAATGTTATAATTATATATTATTGAATCATTAATATGTAAGCAGCATCTAAATGTAGCTGGTTGTCAGATAAATGTAGAAGAGTAGAAATGAAAAAGAAATGTAGTGCAGTAGAAAGTATTTAAGTTAAGTACAAATACCTCATCGTTCTCCCACCAAGTTGTGTCACTGCATTTAATTCATTCTGCATGTTATTCTTGAGCTGCTGCTGCTGCTGCTGGTTGGTAAAGATCTGCGTTTCTCTTACAGGCTACTGAAGCAGATGCCATCACTTTGGACGGTGGCGACATCTACACAGCTGGACTGCACAACTACGACCTGCAGCCCATTATTGCTGAGGACTACGGTCCCTGTACGTTTACTCATCAGCTGGCTTTTCTCATGCAATAAATAGTCTTTGCTTTTCAGGGACAGTCAAATATATGTTTTACACCAAAATGCATGGAAAGAGGTTTTGGTTTAGTTTATTGACATATTTAAAAATACAACATGCCATAATTTCCATTGTTGTCCATGCATGGTATTTTTACACAACACCAACTTTTATCAAACAGACATGTCTGGCATTGAGATATATTAGTGTCTCAATGAGAACTAGAAAACTGAATGATATGAAGAAACTTTTTTTTCCAGAAAGCAGATTACACCCAAAAAAAAAAGAAATCTCATAATAATAGTAAGACATTTTTATAAGATGCAAATATACATAAAAACACATCATTGTATTAAATATTCTAAATGGGAAGATTAGGGATGTTTAGCATTTTTTACCAACTAAATGTTTGAACTTTTTGCTCACAATCTTTCTGTATTCAACCAGCTTCGGACACCTGTTACTATGCCGTTGCCGTGGTGAAGAAGGGCACTGGATTTGGCCTCAGAGACCTCCAGGGAAAGAAAACCTGCCACACTGGCTTGGGAAAATCTGCAGGCTGGAACATGCCAATAGGAACTCTGGTGTCCTTGGGTATACTGCAATGGGCAGGCGTTGAGGACAAACCAGTGGAGGAGGGTGAGTGACAGTCAATGTATTGATCTTCTCATGTAGCCTTTTGTAACTTGTACATTATAATATGCGGTGTCACAGGTTAGACAATCAGACATAATATTTGACGGTTTTGTTGTACTTTTGGTATCATTAAGGGCACAAAGGTCATGTCCTCAGATTTCTTTTTTCTGGGAATATGGGGGATTTAGCAACCCGGAGGGAGTTAACAATCTACAATTTAAAAACCTGCACATGGTGGGTGTTTAATGAAAATATAATTTAGACCTTTATACCTTTTATGTTGAGTAAAACATACTAATGGACAGTTAAGTTTAGTTTCAAAAGTTGATTCAAAACAAAATTACTTGAAAGTTGTTTTAGAAGCTGTTCTGGAGCTACATTTTTTTAGTTTTTCTAAGCACTTTAAGACGTCTCATCCCTGTTGGCTTAAAAGTTAAGTTTCAAAGTTCATCTTTGACATCAGAAATAGCCAAGACATCCAAACAAGCTTCTATTTTTTTCTGGTCAAACTTTCCGAGGAACTGATGTGGGGCAGGGACTATGGGGTCTAAGGGGCTCAACATTTCTGATATCCTGGCCATGGCTCTGCTTTTGCAGCGGTGAGCAGCTTCTTCCAGGCCAGCTGCGCCCCGGGGGCCACAAGAGGCTCCAAATTGTGCCAACTGTGCAAGGGAGACTGCTCCAGGTCCCACAAGGAGCCTTACTATGACTACGGCGGTGCCTTCCAGTCAGTATCAGTCTTTCTTTGGTCCTTCTCAGTTCTACTATGACTTTTGTCTGTCTTTAACCTGTTTTCTATCACATGATATTGCTGCTAACAAAAAACCTGCTAATGTTGATGCAACTGTGGATTGATCTACTTTATAGGTGCCTGGTAGAAGACGCTGGAGAGGTGGCTTTTGTGAAGCATCTCACTGTACCTGGTCAGTATCACAAGATTATCGATTCCAATATTTGATGAATTATTGGCTCGTAGTGATTGCACCCAAGCAAGCTGGTCAATTACTTATTTAAAATCTGTGTTATGAGACGATAAAATACAAACTGTCTTAAGTTGTATGAAACGTATTTTTCTTAACTGCCTTTTTTTGATGCTTACAATTTTATGAGATTTTTTATATATATCTGTCAATGAAAACAAAACAAACAGTAGCACAGATGTCAGGCAACATCATCACAATCTGAATATTATTAACAGCAAGTTGTTATGTAGCTCTGCATAGTTTAAATATGATTATCCATGAGTAGGGGAGGAAAGAAAAGGGAGGAAATGGAAGAAGTTTAGAGAAAGTAGAGAGACAAACTAGCTGAAAGATAATGAATACATTATCCATTTTGTCCATCTTGCAAACATATAAATTATTTTTCAGTCTTAGTAATAAACTAAGTCTTTTCATCTCATCCATCTGATGATTTTAAGCCAATCATCTCCCATAGAGATCTCAATCTTCGATTATTTACAAGCAAATGCCTTTTGCAGTAGCAGTGAATACTTTCAGAAGATATCCTGGGTTTCATGAATGTACAGTGTGCTGTGATCAAGCCTTTACCACATATGTAGCTCTGTTTTATTCTTAAATTACACTTAGTTATATGTCCATATGAACAAGATTTGCTCAACCATGAAATGTTACCTTTTAAAAAACATGGTAGTGAGAGGATTGATAAGTGGTAAGTGGTAAGTATTTGAAACTGGAAAATTGAAAGAGAAAAAAGAAATGTAATCACTGCTGTGACACACTTTCAGAGTCTGAAAAGGCCCACTACGAGCTGCTGTGCAAGGATGGCACCAGAGCACCCATCGACAGCTACAGCACCTGCCACCTGGCCAAAGTACCAGCTCATGCTGTTGTCACCCGCAAGGATCAACAGCTGGCCGATTTAATCTGGACAAGCCTCAGCTCAGTGGAGGTAAAATACAGATTTTATGACTGATTATCTGTACAACATAAAGAGCAAGTGGTAGAGCTGCCAAATGATTCATTTAAACATGTAACTTTCAGTTGCCTCACATTTTCACAATATGTTTCACTGCTTCCATAATTAATTAGCTCATTTTGTGTCTTTTCAGGGCTTTGACCTCTTCTCATCTGCCGACTATGCGCCTGCCAAGAACCTGCTTTTCAAGGACTCAACTGTGAAGCTGGTGCAGCTGCCCCCAGGCACAGACTCCTTCCTGTATTTGGGCGCCGATTACATGAGCGTTGTCCGTTCCCTCAAGAAAGGTATCCTGAAGTCAAATAAACTCAACAAAGCACACATATAAACATACAAACCACTAGGCAAACATGGACATTTATGGTTCTGTTTTACTTCACTTTCCAGAGCAGACCCCAGGCGCTTCATCCTCTGCCATTAAATGGTGCGCTGTGGGTCACGCTGAGACGGCAAAGTGTGACACGTGGAGTATCAGCAGTATGGGGGAAGACGGCACCGCCATTGAATGCCAGACTGGCCCCTCAGTTGAAGAGTGTCTGAAGAAGATTATGGTAAAATATGATGGAAATATGGGGATTGGTCACTAGCTTGAGAATTTCGCTCCGTTTTGTGTCTCTGATCATCTGTCGTCTTCATTATCCTGCTCATTATTGTAGCGTAAAGACGCTGATGCAATGGCAGTGGATGGAGGACAAGTGTTCACAGCTGGGAAGTGCGGTCTGGTTCCTGCTATGGTGGAGCAGTATGATCAAGGTATTATGCTTAGATGGCACAGAAACTATGCCATGCAAGCCTGGGATTTGATTTGACCTTTTCTACATGAGTAACATTTGCATCTCTGTCTCTCTCCACAGCACAATGCAGCGCCTCAAGCCCCGCTGCAGGTATTAAACATGTCTTTGTTTCTGCTCTTTGTAGTTGTCACAGATGCATTAGAGCTCAGTGAGAAATACAAAACCAAAAGGCCAAATATTGAAATCACTATCTTCAAAAGAAAAGGCATTAGTGATAGAAACATGATGCCCAAGCAGGTTGAAGTATGTGTTATTATCCTGATAATTTCCCAGAGAGATCTATGTAATTTGGTTCTAATTATAGGAAAAAATAGGAATTACCTTGAAAGAAAATCATCATTTGAACCCAAGTCATTCATTTATTTACATTATTATTAAATTGTATGCTTGTCTATTGACAAATTTCACATCTCTGTTCAGTTGACCTGCTCTGCACTGACTGAAAGCCTCACTGGGTCATCGTAGCAGTTATCTGAAAAAAATTAATTGGAAATGTGCCGATTGAACAGGGTTAGGGTTCTTGGAAACTATAGCTCCATATTAACAGAGTTAGATGGGCTCAGCTCTCCCTTCTGTGATGAAACACTGTATTTGTAATATTAATAACTTTTAAATTAAATTTGACTAAAACTATGTAACTAATAATTATTTGCTGCATAGTTTTCCGATCCATCTCCTTCTGTACTTACTCTCTTGTATTCTCAGCTTCCTCTTACTATGCTGTTGCTGTTGTGAAGAAGGGCTCGGGTGTGACTTGGGAAACCCTGCAGGGCAAGAGGTCTTGCCACACTGGTATCGGCAGAACAGCTGGCTGGAACATCCCCATGGGTCTAATCCACAAAAGGACTCAAGACTGTGACTTCAGTGAGTAACCACACCAAGACCATTAAGCTCCTGCTTTTCCTTAAACAAGTTTATATCCCACTAATTTGAAACCACAAATGTTTTGCTGCCTAGATTATGTTGTCTATCAATATAAGAATAATGATCGAATCTACCAAAGTGGTAAATACTATATTGAATTCATCTATTCATCATTTGTCTTCCTACAATATCCACTTGTGGCAACTAAAGCATGATTAATCTTTCATGGTTATGTTTTGGCAACTCAAACCATTTGATTAAATATTTGCTTTTTTTAATATCTATTAACCAAAACCAGAATCTTTTCCTAACCTTAAAACCAAAGTGTTTAAGTAGTTTAAACCTAACCAACCACTGAAAAAAAGGACACAAACCCCAGTCTGCAGTGTGAAAATCCTGTGCTTTGTATGTCCTCAGTCCACCTTTATCATCATTTTACACCTTCTGCACAGTAGATCATAAAATTTCCTGGTCTGGAAAAAAAAACATTGCCAGCGAACACACAAGGCAGCAATTACGTTTCCTCCAAAACCTATGCAGCAAAACCATTTTTCTGCTAATTTATAAAGTGCATTATTTAGGAGACAGGGCTATTCTCACACCACTGAGTAAAACACCAAAGCATTGTACTGACATTGTCTCTCATCTTCTCAGCTAAGTTCTTCAGTAGCGGCTGCGCCCCCGGAGCAGAACCCACCTCTCCATTCTGTTCTCAGTGTGCCGGGAGTGGCAAAGCTGTGGGAGATGAGTCCAAGTGCAAAGCCAGTGCTGACGAGCAGTACTACGGCTATGCTGGGGCCTTTAGGTAGGAAGCAACAGAGCAGTTATTCTATACATAGAATTATATATTATAGAAATAGTTAAGTTTTGGGTATACGCTTATTTGCTTTCTTTCAATACCGTTCTCATGTCTGTGCATTAAAGGGTAATTAGCCTAGCTTAGCAAAAAGACTGGAAGCAGAGGGAAACAGTTGGCTTTGCTCTCCCTAAAGTTTGCAAATACATCTATCAGCAGCTCTAAAGTGCTTTAATTAACACATTGTATGAAGGCAGTAATGTTAAAAACAAAAATTTGAGGTTTTAGGGTGACTTACATGCCACTATTTCTTGACAAACAACAGTTTTATCATTCACTCAGCACTTTTTTCCAGCATCTCAAATGGTTGCAGGCTGGCTTCTGTTTTCCAAGAGGTTACAGCACGCAACTCCCCCTAAAACCAAACATTGTCATTTTTACACTTATGCTTGTGTATGACTTTTAACAGCTTTAGAGGTGCTGGTAGGCATATTTTTGACCAGGCTAGCAGTCCTTATGCTAAGCTAGGCTAGTCACCTCTCCATCCAAGTCACATACTTAACACACAAACATGAGAGTGGTATCAATCTGCCCACCTAGCTCTTGGCAACAAATCAAATAAGCATATTTCCCCAAAATGATAAAAAATTATTCCCTCAATTACTCTTCTAGAGCCTTCTGTTAAGGGTGGAAACTTTTTCATATTGCATAAGTAATGTTCTGCGTATCATTGTAGATGTCTTGTTGAGGATGCCGGCGATGTTGCCTTCATCAAACACACAATCGTTCCAGAAAACAGTGATGGTAAGAAACTGACACTGACACTGTTTCCATCTTATCTACGACAGCGTTGCTTCATATACAACTACAACATTCATCTTCACTCTGTTCTTCTCTTCCATCCCACCTCTTCTTGTCAGGTTCTGGTCCAGCATGGGCTCGTGACGTGAAGTCTGCTGACTATGAGCTGATCTGCCCTGGGAAGGGTCCAGTTCCAATCAGTGAATACGCCTCTTGCTACCTGGCTATCGTGCCAGCACATGCTGTGGTAACACGTCCAGAAAGCCACAGTGACGTTGTCCGCATTCTCCAGGACCAGCAGGTCAGGAATGGTTTTGGTTGTTTGTATGGATTAACAATAGAAATTGAATATTTTCAGAGGGACAGAATATTATTACATATAATAATCAATTACATATTATCTATTTAGCACTCAATCTGTAGTGCCAGGGTAGTCCAGATAACTCTCTGTTCCTCAACCACGCCACCATTCATCAGCTTATCTTTTCACTGTTTCCTTATTACTGTAGTGGATGCTTTATTTTTCGTTGATGCTATGCTTATTTACTTCTCCCGCTGGCTGTGTGGTGCCTACAGTTTCTACTGATTCAAGTTCTGTATTTAGTCTTTTAGATCAGATTGTTTCCACCCAGAACAAATGTGAAACAATTATTTTGTAAGATATTGTCAAACACCTACAGCTGAATATCAGTTACTGTTGTCCCAGTAAAACATAAAATACAGGGTAAAATGCAAAAAGGACAGTTTGGCAGACGCACTTAACAGGCATTTCCTTAACATTCAAGAGCATTTTTTAACCCAGACCCCCTGTTGATCTCTGACTCTGATAAGGAAGTATAAATAACACCAATATGCCAAAGCTAAAAATGAAAAACTCTGTTTTAAATCAAAATTGTGTTCTTTATTTATAGACCAAGTTTGGTATCAGTGGCAGTGACGCTTCATTCAGAATGTTCCAGTCCGATGGAGGAAAAAACCTCCTCTTCAAGGACTCCACTAAGTGTCTCCAGGTGATTCAAGCTGGAACATCATATGACCAGTTCTTGGGAGTTATGTACATGGACGCCATGGGTTCGCTCAGGCAGTGCCCTGACACCGCCTCAGGTTTGTATTATTGTGGGTTAAATCAAGATAAACAGGATTTCATAGTACCGCATATTAAGTTTAAAATGTATTTCTCATAATCATTTTTTTTCCTGCTCAATTCTTGTATTTATCTCTTTCCAACAGATCTGGAGAAATCTTGCACTTTCCATTCCTGTCAGCAAAAAAAATAGTGGGGCCCGTGGAGCATGTGGTGCCTGAGTCGGCCCTCAGTGGTTCGAGCACCTTACCCACACTTCCCACACTAGATACAAAAATTGCATTGTGTATTTTCTTCCTGATTTTCTTTTAGACTTGCTCTAGGAGTACAACCAACGAACAGATCCATTGCAGTACCGCAGCCTACAAATCAACCATTTATGTGACCAATCATGTCCTCATGTAGCTATTTTCACGCTGTTGAAACATAAGTGTTACTCCTATTGGATCAACTACTGTATGTTTTGTTAACACTTACTTTTCTCAAATAAAGCCTTTTTAATGCTCTATTGTGGTGACGTTATGGTTTGTTTTTGTAGCAGTGTAATATCTCAAGTGTTCATCACCAAAAAGTAAATAGTATCTTGACTTAAATTGTATACAATACTAGAAATTTTCTTCCTGTGCCAAAAACAGTCTAAAACTTTATAAGCATTAATTAATGGTTAATAAATCATTAACCAATGCTTTATAAATTCTTTATAAGCCATTAATAAGCATATTTTTTTGCATTGCCAGGTTGTGAAAAATCCCCCTTTTCTATATTATTATCAAAGTCTGAGACTGTGGGTTTCCCCTCAGACAAAGCTTGGAAAAAGACACCCCTCACCCCCTCTTAGTTTACTTGCTTTGTTTCGTTCAATTCCTGGATGCCTATGGGATCATTGATTATGTTATTTGATCCCATAGACACTCAACAATTGAGCCAATATAGCCTAATATTGCTGTTTGACATAACTTCGGACTACACTAAATACATTTAAAAAAGTCTGTCCTGAGGCATTTATTAGTTTCTGAGAAAGTGGGAAAAACAGAAAAATTCCCCCAAACTACTGTATCTCTGAACTGTCTCTTTAACCACATCACACACATTCAGGCAATTCTATGTGATCTACTTTTGATAACTAATGTAATAATGCCTCCCCTGAGCCTCCCTTCAAACTGTTTGCAGCACCCCTGGGGAGACCCACCTCCCACTTTGAAAACCTCTGATCTAAGTCATCAGGTCTGCAGTTATATTTAAAAAGTCATTAATGAAAATAATCAAAGTCTGCAATTATAAATATTAATAAATGGATTTTCATCTGGATGCCCTGTAGCCAGGTAAATGGTTTAACAGCACATCAGAAGTGTCTTCCCAAAGAATTAGATAAAGCAGATGTTATGGTGGTATAGAAAGGAGGGATTTTTCACAACCTGGCAACCCAACAATTATGCTTATGGTTTATAAAGCATTAGTAAATGATTTATTAACCATTAATTAAGCTATAAATCAATGTTTATAAACACTTTATAAATGGTGCCTTATCAGAAAGTGGTACCAAGGTTTCTTATAACTAAATAATAATTAAAATAACTGGTTAGAAGTAACCAGAGTCCACAATGTAACTACACATTGATAATTTATTTCACAAACTACTTTATATCTATATGACTGCACATTCAAGCAGTCCTCATAGTTTGCACTTTTAGCTGCATTTTCACAGACTTTAGGAAGGCAGAAATAATAAATATAAGAAATATTTTAGGTGGGGGCAAATTTGTTTGGGTGAGCCACTCAATTAATATGTAAAACACTGTTACAGGTACTGTGAAAAGCCTCCAAAAAAGATCCAGTCCAACCCAAATCTGCTCAAACGTCTGCGGTAGATATGTGGCCATCAACAGATAGATAAGATGCTATGTCGCTGAAAGAGTTTTCACAGCACATGAACCCTATCTGGATCATTTGTTGGGAATTTCAGAACATTGGCAGTGGACGAACACATTCTCATCGGCTGATTTTTGTTTGGTGTCCGGTCTCATACATGTCGTATTTCCACTGTATATTCCCCTGTCCATTAACTGCTGTCAAGTCTATATAGTCGCTGTGTTTATAAAGCATTTTTGAAAACTAAATAAGTTGACCAAAGTGCTGAATAGTTTCCAAGGCAAGAATACATAATTGAATGCACACTTGGGACATACAGAAAATTATTCAGGTGCAAAAGCTAAGAAATAGAAATGGCCTTTGAGGCAGGTCTTTGAGGTTTCAGTGGTGCGGGCTCTTCTAATAATAAAGAAGAGGCTGTCACGACAACAAAGGTGCGATCTCCCTTCAGTCTAAATTGTGGAAGTGCCAACAACTTGAGGTCAGAAGACCTTGGAGACCTTGATGAGATTTGAGGCTTTAAAAGGAAGCGGCCAGCCCACTGAGCTCCTCTGAAACAAACGGTAAGATTTTAAAATCAATTCTATAGAAAGCAACAAAGAGAAGTAAGCAGAGGGGAATTATGTTCTCTCTTTTAGATGACAGTAACGAGCGAATTTCAACTGCTCAAACTTGACAAAATAAATGACAGACTTCAGCACTTTTTAAATAAGAAAAATTTTGTCACTTGACTAGAAAACAAATATATAGTCCTGTGGTTGGTAAGATAAATATATAATAATAACTATATAATATATAATATAAACAATAGCATTAACTAAGTAAATGCTTTCTATCCAATTCAATACAAGGTCCACATATACAGTAAACAAGCCCTGTGCAATAACTATGTATTACCAAAACATCGACTAATCATATATGTGAATCACATTCAGTCTATATTCAAATCATTCAATAAACATATAAAAACTGTTGTAAATGACTGTACATACTGAAGAAAATGTGTATATATCCACATGTATATACTGTATATAACCCACTGTATGAATCTAAAGTAACTTATTGCATTAGTATGTGCACTACTGTGTACATAGTTTACAGTGACAGTTTGACCTGTATTTAAACATTGTATGTATTGATTATTGTTGTGTGTGTGTGTGTATACTTTTTATGTATTTTTTAGATACAGTGGCAGTCAAAAGTTTGGACACACCTTCCCATTCCCACAGAAAGTGTGTCCAAACTTTTGACTGCCACTGTATATATATATATATGTATTTTTTTTTTTTTTTTCCACCTACTTGACTATACATAATAATGTTTATGTCTTATTATCTCTGTTAGCCTGCTGTACTTTTTCAGCTGTATGTGTTCTGAATGTGTATCTTTTGGTACACTGATGTGAGTATACTGAGAGTCACAGGAAACTGGAGTCAAATTTCTTGTGAGTTCAAACATGGCTAATTAAGTTGATTCTGATATCAAGTACTTCAATAATGGGCTACTACTGTTGATCAATCCCAGCACAGAAACAAAAAAATGCAGAATATTTCACGATGCAGCATATTGTTTATGAATTTTATAATTTGTGTATATCATGTGCCTGTTGTGATGAAGCTTTTACATGCTAGAGAATTAAGTGGCCTTCATGATTACTTCTGTATTCTTTATTTGCTCTGTGTTTGCACTTTCAGGTCTTTTTATTGCCTTGTGTTTTTGTCCGGTGCTGTCTTTCAGACAAATGTTTTATCCTGGCTTTGATTGTCTTTGTTTTTTTCCCTCGTGTCATGTGTGTTGGCATGTCATGACTATTGTAGTTTGATATTAATATTAATTAATATTGATTAATATTTTGTGTCTGATATTAACCAATCTTGAATCATGGATGTATTGAATATCAGAGTAAGTAAGTTTGCGAAGTAAGTTTGTACATACAAGGAATTTGTATGTACAAATTTGGTGTTGTGGTGCATAACAGTGAAGAATATACACAAAATTTACAATAAAAAATATGTAAAATATACTCTAAGTGAGAAGAGCTGCAGAGAATGAAATGAAATGTACAAAATATTGACCAGGAGTAAACAGTATATGCAGTGTGCAATTAATAATAATAAGAAGAAGAAGAAGAGGAAGAAGAAGAAGACAAGTTGCATTAATGTAATGTGCCATGTTAGATCAAAGATCACAGATAAGCAAATATGAGATTATGGGATTTTACATTAATATATCGTGTAATGTCCATGGGTGGGGCAGAATCTGTGTCAACTGTTCTTGTGGTGTGAGGTTTTTGTCTTGACAGACCTCTGGGGAGCGTTTCAATAGGCACAAACATTATTGTAATGTCAAGGTTGATGAACTTTACATTTATTGTTTAAACTTAATGCTTATTGATATGTAGACTTTATATCTTCTGTTAAATTTACTATGAATTTCTGTGTGGAAATTCTTGCCAAGGTTTTTCTAAGTAAATCTCACTCAACCTATTTTACTGCAGGCTGTTAGGTCTTTTGTATTCTTAATTTGCTCTGTGTTCGCACTAAGGTGTTTTTATTGCCTTGTGTTTTTGTCAAAGGCATTACTTATCCGTGTCTGTTTTGTTTAATCCTGGCATTGATTGTCTGTGTTGGCAGATGGTGACTATTGTAGTTTCTGTGGATCAATAAAGTATGTACAGTAGGGTCCAGAAGTCTGAGACCACTTTCCCTACTGTATCTATACTGTGTTCACATATGAACCGATCTTGAATCATGGATGTCTTGAGCAGGCATAAGCATTATTATAAAGTCAGGGTTGGTGAATTTGCCTGTATCACATGACCAAGGAAACGGCATCACATTGTAATTTCCCCGGAAGTTACCCATGCGACTTGGAGGCGCACCGGCTCCATAAACCAGAAACATCGCACTATGGCCTCTCTCTGAGCCGCCTGACGCGACACTTGTGTACATACCTGACCGGCAATCCGTCACCATCGACGCCTTGATAATGGACCCCCGGTCCAGAGGCTTTTTTCGGGGCCATCGGAGTTGTCAATAGTACTCCCAAAGTACTATATTACTTGATTTTGAGCGCTGTCACTTGTGCTCGCCGGGGATTTAAACCGAGGTGACAGCAGCAGCACTCGCCCCATCTGCCGGTTAGCTAACTGCTAACTATCTCGCTAAGTCAATAGCCAAGAAGGGCATCACTTTTCTTTTGGAGTAAAGGACAAGGAAAATACAATACCTACTGCTTTCATAAACAGACGACTGACCAGAGGCTGATTCCCCCCGAGTTCCCATCTTAAGAACACATTCACAGTTGATTCCTGGTAAGAATAAAAACCAACTGACGGTGGGAGATGCTAGCTTGAATGTAGCTACACCCGAGCTTCATTTTGTGAAAGGCACACCGGCTAGCTACCGTTAGCTGGTTGAACAGGCCCTGCCGGCTGTCAGTTTACTGGGGTAGACAGCGTGCTAATCCCAGAATAGGAAGACAGCTAAAATAATTAATTTAAGTTAATGTTAATGTTATAACTTAAGTTCGGTGACTAGTTAGCCTGGATGTGTCGTTTATAACGGATGAGGTAACGTTAACGGCAGCTCTCGTGGCTAATCTCCACTCGGTGACCGTTACAACCGCAGGCTTCAGGAGCCTTAATGTCACCAGATTTATGGTGTAACAGCGGTTTTTCACTATTTCAGAGCCAACATGTCGGTGGTTACAACCTGACTTGAAGTTTGAGGTAATTCGCCCTGTTAGCTCAAAATAAATGTGAAGCAGCTGGTTTTATTTGCTCGCTGGGCCTGTAATTAAACACAGCTCATAGGACAGGACTGAGCTAACCCGCTAACGTTAACTAACAATAATGTAACCTAATCGGCATCAAGTGTTGCAACATTACTGTGCGAGCGGCGGATTATTTGCTGCTCTTTAGTCGTCGTCCATCAACACAGTCAAAACTACTAGGCTGAGCTGTACGTTAAGTACGTTTAAGGTTAAATGTGGACGTTCAGCCACGTAGCGTAACTAAGCAGAGTGACAGCGGGACACGTAACGTTAGCCGGCTGTTGGCTAACGATTTAACCCGCTTCGGCCTTTCGGGCCAGTGAAATGCCTTTTCATTTTAGCGATAACTTAGCCAAAAACACAACGGGAGTCTCTTCTGAGAGTCATATATTTAATGATTGCTCATAATACCGGCAGCTGTCACTGCCGGCGGAGCCTTATAGCAGCTTTGAGCGCTGATGTCCTGTCTGAAAGCAGCATGGCCCCGGCTAACAGCTAACCATAGTTCCTGTGTCAGCAGGTGGATGCTGTGTGTGACACGTCTGCTACAAATATTGATCCGGTGCTGTTTTAATACTATCTTTAATTTTTCGTAGATATTCCAACATCCATTCAAAAATAATGTATCAGTTAGTTTTTAAAATTGATATCGTTATTTGGATGGATTATTTGCACATGTAGCTAGCACAAGCAAGAGGGCATTGAAGCTGCTGGTAACGCAGTAAATGAACTTTGACCTGAGGTATCCATTTTCTTAAATTCACTCAAAACCCGGTCAGACAAGTGATGTGGTGGCATTCACTCATATGCTTGAAGTATAACTCTAAACCATTATAACTTAAGTAATTTCCTTTAATATTTGTCACCTATTTGCCTTTTTCTGTTTTGTCAAGTCACATTCATTTAGCTGTTTGTGTGGTTTTTTTGGTGTTGTTTTTTTGTTTTGTTTTTTTTAATTTTTTTTTTACAATCACTATCTGTCCAGTAGATGAGTTCACAGTGGGTCTGACACAATGGTTTCTAAGGAATCGAGTACAAATGCCCTTTTTTGCTTGATTTACTAGCTGTCACGGCCCCTTTTCTACTCAAACAATAGATTGTTTTGGGTGGAGGTTAGAACAAATGAGTCGATTGCGATCTGATTTTGAGCAAGGAATCCGCAAAAGACATTACAACACTAATTGCTCATAAGACGGCACGAATTAGCCATGCAGTATGCAAGTGAAAAAGATTGTGGGAGGTGATGGCGTTATCATAGGCGAAACCACAAACCACACCCTCAGTGCTTGGTCAGATGTTGCCACACTTAAAAAGTTCATGTCTTCATACCGTGTTTGTCTGACGTCTGACCTGTGTGGCTCCAATTATCATGTTTAATGGAATAATGCTACGCCTCTGTCTGCTAGGAAAATTTTAAAAATCAATTTAGAACTGAAAGCAGTTTCATCTTGATGTTTTTGATTAATACTTTGCCTTTTTTGTATTTCTTGCTCCTCTCTTTCTCAGAAAGGCTGGCTACACAACGCCACCCTAATGCAGAACCATAAAAGAACGTGAAATGAACAAACCACCACAGCCTATAACGGGACCCACCTCTGTCCCAAACCCAGCCCCTTCCCCAGGATTGACACCGGTGAGTGCCCTTGACCCGGTGGATTCAAAGCTGTTTTGGTAGGTTAAATTTTGGTAAAGTCTATATAATTTTTTTTTTCTCTCCATTCTCTCCTCTGAAGGCCGCCTACGGACCTGGACAGCCCCCTTCTCTTGTTTTTGCAACACCTCCACCTCCACAAATGAACTCCGCACCACAGCCCAGACAGGTACTGTTCACAGCATGTTTTTTTTCTTTCGGATAAGGTTTTTTGCATTCAGGGTACCAGTACGTGTTTTTGCCTTGTAAGAGAACCTTCCTTTTCTTACTCTTTCACATAGATTTCTGACACGGCTTTTTCTGCTGTAAAGCTTTGGCTAAATGAGTGTATGTGCGTGTGTGTTATTGCCTATTTGCTATCTTGACTTCTTTCCTCTCTTCTGCTGTCCTCCCAGTTTGCTGCAGGGCCCCGTACTTTACACCAACAGGTACTAACACCCCTCACTCTTCCTTACATCCCCTCTGTCTCCGTAGTGTAATGCATGCTTTTAATTCCAAATGTCGGAGACTTAGAAGCTGTAGTGTTGATATTAGACAAATGTTCCTCCAGTCTGCTAACATTGATTACTGCATCTCTTTGTTGAAATACACATTTTTCATTAAGAAGTTATGACCTTTTTTAGCTGTTGATGAGTCGCAATATTTTAAAAGCAGATGTTCACCCAGGCATTATTTATTTTTTTGTTCATCCCACACAAGCCCATACCTTTTTCTTAAAAAAAAAAAAAAAATGCCTGCCACATTTGTCTGCATTTGCAAGACATAGTCCCAATCATGCCTCAATAATGATTTTTAATATTAAGGTGAATTTATTTTTGGTACCTGCAGCATTCTAACATCACTGCCCGCATGCGCCTGCAGCCCTTAAAATGATTCTTTTACCACTTAAAACTGGAACCCACAGGGCTTTTTGGGATTTCACTTTTATCCAGACTCGTGCAGATTTGCATGTGCAGCTATGGTTGTTTGAGCTTATTGTTCATGGCTGAGAGATACACTGCTGCCTGTCATACTCTTCTTTCTTACACCTTGTAATCTCAACCTTTCACATTGTCTCTTGTCCTCATTTTCACCTTAATCTCACTCCCTCTCTTGCTCTCTGCTCATGTGTTGCGCGGCTGAAGGGTGGATACAGAGCATTACAGGTAACAGCTTTACTCTTCGTCTCCCCCTCCCCTCCCCCCTTAACTTGGGCTAACCTCAGTGTGGCAAGGAGACTTGAATTTCAGTGCACTTTAGACTCGGTGTAACCCAAGAACTGATTTTGCTGTATACATTTGCAGTTGCTGTGAGTGTGTTGCGTCCAGCTGGGGTTACGGCTATGTGTGACTGGATGCACACACAAGCAAAAATGCTGCAACATTCTAACACTACCATACTTAAAACATCAAATGCAGACACCAAGCAACAGGTTTGCTTGCTCTGTGATACACTCTTCATCCTTCTTTCCCTCCATTCTCCCTTATCTGTCCTCCAGGGTTACTATCAGAACCGACCGGCTATGGCCGCCAGTGCTCCCAGAGTCCAGACAAGTAGTGGGCCTCGACCTGTTGGACCCGCTCATGTCTACCCACCCAGCTCCCAGATGATGATGATTTCCCAGCAGCAGCTTTCTTTTGCTGGCTCCCCTCAGGGCTACTTCATCCCCCCTGGACAGGTTGGTTCACATTAGTGATCACAAATTGATACTAATGATATGAATGATACTAATTCAGTGTATATGGTCATCATATTACCGTATTGGCCAGAATATAAGACAGTATTTTTTCTTCAGGAAATTATATTTTTGAAAGTGGGTTTGTATTATATTCAGGGACATTTACGTGTTAACAACAGCAGATGTTCTTTTTGACTGAAGTGAGTACTAGCTGATTTCATGAAGAGTGTTGCGTTATGAGTTGTTAGTAGCTTTAATGCTGCTAGGCTAACAAGTTTCTTTGTCAGTTCTAGAGAGGCAAAAGTGTTTTAGGTACTCAATTTCACCTACGGAAGTTTCTGGTGGCCTGTTTAACAAGTTTTGATGTCACGCATGGAGGAATTGAATTCTTGACGAGCGAAAATGATTTGAAACCGTCTCCCAATGAAATGGACCAAATTTCTAAATAATCCTGCCAAGTTGCTGAGAATGACCAATGACGCAGAATGTCATGATAAAGACCCCCAAAAGGCCTAATCAGAGAAAATCCTGAACGGGAAACTTAGCCGATTTTCAACCAGCATTGTATCATTACAGTGTGGGTAGTATATGCAAATAAATAATGTTTAATTTCCCTCCATATTGGCTACACCCAGAGCTCCCCTGCTCATTTGCCAGCAAAAGAGACCTGCCTTAGACTACAAACTCCCTTTCTGCATTTTCTGTAGTGGAGCCTTCAAGGACGGTAAACTTTGGGTCTCCCAAAACACTCCCATCTACCATGTTACACTAGCAATAGGGGGAAAGCAGACACTAAAATATCATACTACTAAATACTTTAAAATATCAGTATATTTGGTGGAAAACTAGTTTCATGATACAAGGCCAAATATCAGGCTGTTGAATCAGACACAACAGAGTCTAGACGTGAGGACGTGACCACCAGAGCGATGTTACAGCCACAGCCTGGCCTCGGCTGTTTCTCTGTGATAATACAAACAAACAACTAGCTTTACAATATAATGTCGGAGCAGAGATCTGGCACTACTATTACGACTTATGAGGCTGAATATTGCGCTGTATAATCAAAAGAGTAGAGTGGAGAAAGCGACTGCCAGACTCAACGAGGAAGAACGTTTTGTGAATGAAAATAAGCCTCAGTAAAGAGAGATAACGCTGCACTAACTTTGTCTTTGGTGCTAATTTGTCCGTGAACACACTGTCAGTAGAGTCAGTCAGTCCAATTGGACTAGACGTGGGCAGTGCATTCTGGTTGTTGTAGGATTCTCCCGTAACAGCGGTATGGAGAATCTACAGCTTTTTTCTTATTTCTACTGCATAAGTGACCTAGTTTTGAGAAATCATCATATTCACAGCGGTGAATTTTTCCTTTAATCCAGAAGGAAATTATGTTAAAGGTGGAGTGCAGGACTTTTGTCTCCCCTTCTGGCAGCGAGAGTAATTACAAAAACACTCTTGACTCGTGCTTACATCATAGACTCTGCCGTAGCCTACTTCGTCACTACTGTCGCAGCTGTAAAACGGTGAATAAATTGTTTTGAGCGTCACACAACCCCCGCAAAATGACTCATTTCACTATCAGAATTTGATCCATTCGGGCTGATAACATTCGGAAAGTTGCATGATTAAACCATTTTATCCCCATTCAAGTTAGCAGAGAGCTAATGGGAGTTAGCCGCTTGGCAGGCAGAAGTCTCTGGTGTACGTGCTCTGCCTGTAGAGCATGCGCAGTATGCATTCATCCGGCCAGCGCTGGAATGTCAAACCCGACACCAGATTAAAAACTCTGTATAGTGTGAAATACAAAGAGATTTACCTGGCAGCGATAGGTTTAATCAGCATTGTGTGAACTTGTTTCAACTTGGGCTTGAATGTAACAGACGTTCATTTATATGTAAAAGTTCTGCACTGCAGGTTTAATATGTGATAAACAGAGTAAGAAGAATAAGGCTGGTCTTGAAAACATATTTGGACAAGCTACACAAATATGGGCGTTATCTTAAGTTATGGTCAAAAACGGGTGTTTGAATAGGAGGGTGGTATCTTATATTAGTATAGTACATTACTGTGGTGATGGCATAGATTGACCTGAAGCTCTCACAACTTAATTGTCCCTCTATTGTTATTGTTTCTGACTATTTATTTTGTTTCTGCAGTACCGGGCCCCATATATGCCACCTACTCAGCAGTATCCTGTGACCAGCGGTACAGCAGGCTTCTATCCGGGAACTAGCCCTGCTGAATACTCTGCCTATGGTAAGGGTTTTTGCCTGAGCTAAAAAGTGGTGAAATCTCTCACAAACATCAGAAATCCAAACTTAACTTCGATTTTTTAAGTTAAAGCATGTATTTTTAGTCCGTATCCATTAGCGCACCTCTTTGCCCGTAAGGTAATATTGGGTGTGCTGTGGTTTTGCTTGGCTGGTTGGTGTGTTAAATGTCTTTCTGGGTCAAAACACTGCTGTATGTGGTGATCTGCCAGTTGCATGTGGTCTGGCTTAATTCTGCTTTGGCCTGTGTTCTTTCTATCTGCAGTCTCACCTGGCGCTGCCTTACAGGTTCCATGAAATGGCTTTGAGACCAGAATTTTGCTCTTTTTGTTTGATGTGTTCCCACATGAAAAAAGATGTTTGGCTGGAATTTAATGTTAGGAGGGACTGAATTTGAATAATAATGTGGTAAAATAAAAAAGAGCAAGACGAAGACTCCAAATAGAAGTCAAAAATGTTCAGTCGTTCAGGAATTAGAAAAACATTTTTTTTTGCCACTTACAGACATGCATCTGATCTGTTTTATGGCTTCAAGTACTCATTTGCTTTTGCAGGTTTCTTTTTATAAGTGAGGGGCAGGGTGAGTCAAACTAAAACCTAATTTTATTGGCTTAATACATACTTGTAGGTGCAAGATGGGTCTGTGAACAGAACTTTAAACTCTCCAAGAAGAGAAGTGTGATTTTGATTTACAAATATGCAAAAAAGTCAACATATTATGGCATATAAGAATAGGATGCAGCCAGGAACACGAGGTAAGAATACAAGCAAAGGCTTTGTTCATTTCATGGGACCTTTTTAACACCCTGCTTCCTCTGGATCCTCTCATTAACTCATTCTGCATCTCTCTTCCTGCCCTCTCTCCTTCTTTCCTCCCTCTCCCGTCCCTCACTCCCTTCCTCTCCTTTGCTGCGTTGGTTCAGAGCCCTCTCTTGCTGCGAGGGAGAGGCGGGGTGGTGGGGGGAGAGGGGGCGGGCGAGAGAACGGCCGTCTCTCTCTCCACGGTGCTCCTCTCACCTCCCAGCGCTACCCCGGTGAGTAGTGTGTGCTTGTGTGCTGGTCAGCAAGCTTCAGTGGCAACAATCTCTGTGGCACTTCTTGTCTCTGATAGTGTTGTAAATGTGTTTTTAATTTTTTTTTGTTTTTGTTTTTGTTTTGTTTTTTTCCCCCCTTTTCATTTGGGTAACACACATGTATATACTACATGCAAATGGTCTACAAGTCAATGTCGGCACAAGTAAACTAGCCACCAATTCTGCAATGGCATCTCTTGTAAATTCAAGCCATAACAGTGTAATGTATGTACTTTTTAACCCCTTTTGCCCAGATTTTTCTATGACATATATCCAGGAGATCTATTAAATGTTGAAAATATAATAAATATAGTCATCGATATCCAATTTAGATACGTTTTATCTTAAACTAAATTTCGTCTACTTTTAATCCATGGCTAGGTTGCAATTCACCACACTTTTGTGCTGTGTTATCAGCTGCTCTCACAATATCCTTCAACTTAGGAAAAAAAAAAAGCACAAAGCAAAATCTACAAGCTCCTGATCCATGAAATCAGTTTCACTTTAATTTACTGCTAAAGACGAGCAGCTTGCCACAACACAGCTGACGATGAGCTGAAAGGTCTTCTGCCTGCGTTGCGTGTTAGCTTATGATTTATAATCATAAGCTAACACGCAGCTACTACGCAGGACTGTCACATGCAGACTGTGAAGGTCAGACAAAAGCAGTACTTTTCCTAAAGCTTGTCATAACTAATTTGATACACACACCCTACATAAGCTTTGAGTGGAATCCAGCTTTTGTGTTACTTCAGGAATTTTTACTCCATTATTACAAAGTGTTTTATTTCCCTGTTAAAATGAAAGTATCCATATGGTCTCCAGCTGTGGAGAAACTGATGGGGACAACGGAATGAATTGAGTAAACACTGCAGCTGTCAACAAGCAAATGTTTATAGTTGCACCTTAAAAATGTCCCTTTTATACGTTTATACCTTTTAACACCCACGATTCCCACAAACTTTATTGCAAGGTTTTCAAAAACAAAGACTTTGGGTCATAACCACAAGAAAAAATATCTTGTGAATCCTGGATGGCTGGTTATTCTAGTGTAAAGCTAGTGTGAAGTATTGTTTTTAACAAATGTTTTTGTGTTTTACTCTGACCTTGCAGCGGGAGCATACTATCCAGCTCAGCCGCAGTACTCTCCATCTGTCCAGCCTGCACCGGTCATGATCAACCCCGCCCAGCAACAGCAACAAGCTCCGCCTCCTCAGCAACCACCGGCACAGTCACAAGGCCCACCAAAGAGGGAACGCAAACCGGTAGTGTGTCACAACAAAAGGGCAGCGGACCTCTTGTCTGAGGTCAAAAAAAAAAAAAAAAAAAAATTGAATGGGGAGAAAAGTGTATTGTCTGTTGAATGTGGAACTTTCTCTTTTACCTCAAGATAACAATAGCATTTATCATGATGGGTTGCAGCTATACATCAGTAGTGGCAGGATAGTTACATACTGTTGCATTTTAATGTTGGATACATGTTTCGTGGACCAATACGTTCCCTGTCTCCTCATAGATCAGAATACGAGACCCCAACCAGGGCGGGCGTGATATCACAGAGGAGATCATGTCAGGTGGAAGGTCCACCTCCACACCGACTCCCCCACAGGTAAGAATCTAAAGTAAAGTACTGAATGCCATTTTGTGTGACTCTTGAGTTAAAGGTAAAGTTTCCTTATTTTATGAATCTAAATTGTTGTTGGCTATTCTGCACTGACTTCAGATATGTGTGGAAAGTGAAGGGAGTGAGAAGCAGAGACAGGAAGAGTGAAACTCGTGTTATATAAGAAAAACTTCAGTTTGCCGTTCTAACTTTTATTATGCCTCCGACAGCCTTGGCCGGAGGCATGATGTTTTCTGGTTGTCCGTCCATCCCTTTCTTGTGAACATAATATCTCAGGAACACCTTGAGGGAATTTCTTCAAATTTGGCACCAACGTCTGCTTGGACTCAATGATGAACTGATTAGATTTTGGTGGTCAGGTTAAAGTTGCTGTGACCTCACAAAACATGTTTTTGGCCATAACTCAAGAATAAATACACTAATTATGACAAAGTTTCACACAAATGTCTTATAGGATAAAATGATGAAATGATGACATATTAATTTGGACCCTAAGGTTTTTGTATGAGTCCACCCTCTTCACTTCCTGGATGACAACCAGGACAGGGGGCCTCGTGGTTCTCTGGTAGTCCTCTCGTAGTTCATTGGTTTTGCTGATGTTGAGCTTCAGGTGATTATCGTTGCACCATGTGACAAAGCTCTCTATCAGTCCTCTGCACTAAACTAAAAATAGTCTATTAAGTTAAGACAGCAAGTTTCTCACTGGAAATTATTCACTGGAATCATGTCAATATAGTGATGAAGTCCATTTTGCCAAAAAAGATGCTTAATGCCTTTTTTCATCAAATTCCTTCAAAGTCTTCACTACAAATATTATGAATCTGGACGGACATGGATGTAAACTGCAACTTGACTGGTTGGCGGTTACAACTGCAAGGCGGTATTTCTAGTTTTGTATGAATTGGTGGTAGGCTTATCTGAGAATGTAGAAATTTCAGTAAAAACAAAACAAATCATCAATCAAAACATGTAAGAAAATAACTAAAAAACAGAACTTTAGGAGATAATTGCTGTTTCCCATTTTAAGAACAGACATTTGAGTTGGTTTGTGTGAGAACAGCTCACACTGTTCGTGGGGAAAAAAAGCACAATTTTGGAATTCTTTACACACCCAACACTTAAATATTTCAATGGGGTCATTGCATGTTGTTCACATCTCTGTGCAAACATTAGCATAACTCAAATCTAGCACAGCATTTTACTGAACAAACAGTACACTGCTAAAGCAAATGCACACAAATATGCCCTGAGGTCTTGAGCTGTAGTTGTATTTTAAGGCTGGTAAAATGCAATACAACTCAACAACAGGGTGCTGTAGCTTTCAAAATGAAATTAAGAGTTGAATCAACACCTTTCTGACACAGTAAAACAAAAAGGGAAAATAAACTGACAGCAGTTTAAAGATGACTCTTTTTGTAATCGTAGGCCTCCACAGCAGATGTAAGTCCTGCACAGACCAATGGTGAAGTTATACAGCCTGTCACTACAGTGACAAGAAGAGGTGAGTACATTTTCTCAGTTTTGGTTTACATTAAAAAAGTAAGATGGCTGTATTCCACAATTGTGTAATTTAATGTTTTTCACTGCCCAGATGAAAATGCGGAGCCTCCTGCTAGCGCTGAAACCCCACCTCCTCCTGCCACAGCAAACCCAGAGCCTGTGGTCGAGGCCAAACAGGAAACGGACAGCCAGACAGCACCGCCCACTGAATTAGCCGCACAATCTGCAGCCCCTACACAGGCTTCCGAGGTGCCAACCCCATCGATAAAGGACCAGCAGACTCCCGCTCCCCTCCCTCCAGCAGCAACACCTACTCCTCCCCCTGCTGAGGCAGTAAATAAAGTCGATACTAAAGTTAGTGACACAGTAGATGCTCCTGTAGGTCCTTCAGCATCAGCGGCAGCGCAAGAGGTCCCTGTCAAAACAGAGGAACCACAGGCCGCCCCTGCTCCAGCTGAGAAGGCACCCGAAAAGGAAGAAAAGAAAACCGAGGAAGTGGAGAAATTAGAGAAAGAAGAGCAGGTGACCAGCACTAAGGTAGAGCCTGCAACTGAGGTTGCAGCAACAGTTACCCCTGTTGATGTGGCAAAAGAAGAAACACCTACAAAGACAGCAACTGAAGTGTCTCAGCCTCCACCCTCTGCACAGGAACCAGCTGCTCCAGCGACTCAGACTGCTGCCCCCAGCTCTGCCCCCGAACCTGAACCCACACCAGCTGAAACAGCAGAACCGCTTCTCCCCAACGGCCTTCCTCAGGACACTGAGGAAGTGCCTGAGGCATTTTCAGACACTACACCCCTAGACAAGCCCGACGCTTCTCAATCTCAGGAATCCACACCTGTGGCTAAAACGGCAACGCCAGCCCAGGAGCAGGAACAGGAGCAGGAGCAGGAACAGGAGCAGGAACAGGAGCAGGAGCAGGAACAGGAGCAAGAGCAGGAGCAGGAGCAGGAGGAGGAGAAGAAAGAGGAAGAGGGGAAGGAGAAAAGTGAGGATGCCCCTCCTGTTAGCTGTCCTACAGAGGAATCTACTATGCAAGGTAGGGTGGAGTAGTATCTTACATGTATTTATGATCATCATGCTGTTTTTATGGAGGATTATAATGTCAACACTTTGTCCTTTTCTTGAAGCTGCTACATCTGTGCCAAAGAAGAGGAGGAACATGAAGGAACTAAACAAGAAGGAGGCCATTGGAGACCTCCTGGATGCCTTCAAAGAGGTGTGTATCAGTCAGGATGAGAATGTAAAAGATGAAGAGCAACACACAGCATTTAAGTGTCTCAGCAGTTTCAGCTGTATCAATAATATTTTTGAGGATGTTTGGTTGTCTGAAGAGAAACTGGGTTATTATAATACTTATTCATCTTTTCCTGTTTTGTTTGCTCCGGGAGCAGGATGCCAAGCCTGCTTCTGAACCCTCGTCCACTCAGGCCGACCCTGTCCCTGTTGCTCCAGCTGAACCTCCCGCTGAGGTCGCAGATGAGACCTGGGAGGAGAAAGAGGACAAGCAGAACACAGAACCTAGACCTTCACCTGAGGCAAAAGAGCAGAAATACCAGTACAAAGAAGGTAGGTTATGACTACGCTTCTTCATAAAAGGCTTGGTTTACATTTTTGTGTGCAGTTAAGTGGCTTCAGTTGTCTTTTTCATGTACACTCGAGCTGTGTTGAGTTTTTGCTGCCATTAAAAAAAAAAATCATAGATAAAAAATGGTTTTGCATAAAGGGTTACAGAAGCTTAAATTTATGAAACATCACATTTTTGGACAGTAAAATTAATTATGTGAATTATTAGATTGATTAGATTGTTTTCTGTCACAGTTGAGTAATGAGAGAACTTTTTTTAAAATATTAAAATAATAAACGGTGTGCAAAAGTACTCAAATATTAAGTCAATATTTCTACTTATGCTGCTCAGATCTGATTGTAGATGCTTCTTTTCCACATTGTTTACCTTTCACTGCTCTAGTCGAGTGTTGAATGAATTCAGTTTCACAATACATGAGGAGAGTATTGAACATGAGGTCACTTACAGATTGCATTGGGATTTAGGCGGTCACGTTTCAAAGAAGTAAAATCAATACAGAACTATACAAGTGTTATTCATACACGGTGTTCCTCTTTTGTTAACAACACAATCGTTACAAATCAGTGTTGACATGGTGGAATGAAAGGAGGCGTATCCACTATATAATGTAAAAATGTTCATTTAGAGAGATTGTCAAATTTCTCCTCTCTTCAGTGTCCTGTTCAAGATTCAAGACACGTAGCCTCTGTGCAACCATGCTGCACCTTACTCTGTACTCTGCTGTAGCAATAACCTGTCTATGAAACAGAGAACATGAAACATTTTGCCCTTCATGCATCAGTTTTCCACATTACATTCAATCTGCCCTCACACATCTTTCAGAACAATGGAAGCCAATAGACCCAGAAGAGAAGAAGCGGTACGACAGGGAGTTCCTGTTGGGCTTCCAGTTTATCGGCGCCAGTATGAACAAACCTGAGGGCCTGCCCATCATCAGTGACGTGGTTTTGGACAAGGTAAGGGATGTTTAGCTTTATTCAGGTGTTTTCCCAGGACTTTAACTTCTCTAGCCAAAGTGACAATCACTAACTGATGATGATGACTGCCGAACAGCCACAGCTACCCACGATAAAATACATAATGTGATTAGATTTCGGACCTCTTAGCTTCTTTTTTTGCAGAATTTTTCTGAAAACAACTTAATACCTTAAATTTAATTCATGTTTGGCATTAAGACAAATATGTAGACATTAAAATAGAAGCTTCATGTACTCGTTTTACTTCATTTATGACCTTATTAGCGTCACTGGTTGTTGTACATATTACACTGACGACTGTAGAAGTATGTAATCTCACCTCTTACTGTATCTTTAGGTGAACAAGACTCCCCTGCGGCCTCCTGACCCAGCTCGAATGATGAGTTCTGGCCCTGATTTTACTCCTTCATATTTGGGCAACCTAGGGAGCCGATCAGTGGGCGGACCACGAGGACCAGTAAGTTTGTACACCTCATTTCTGAATATTTCTGTCCCTTTTTTTCAAATTCTGTGTATGTAATGATAATTCAAGTCATGGGTTTTGTTGAATATTGTGGTCATGTTTGTTGTAATACCTGTATAATCCTTCTCTTTAGCCACCCGGACCACGTCGCTCCCAGCAGGGTCAGCGGAAAGAACCCAGGAAAATCATCAGCAGCATGTCCCTCAACGATGACGTGCAGCTCAACAAGGCCGAGAAGGCCTGGAAACCGTCTATGAAGAAGAGCGCTCGCACCCGCCCCGGGGAGGAAGTGGAGGAAGACGTCGGCTCTGACCAGGCCAAGACTCAAGACCTGTTCAAGCGTCTGCGCAGTATCCTCAACAAGCTGACACCTCAGAAGTTTCAGGAGCTGATGAAACAGGTGACAGAGCTGGCGATAGACACCGAGGAGAGGCTGAAGGGAGCCATCGACCTCATCTTCGAGAAGGCCATCTCAGAGCCCAACTTCTCTGTGGCCTACGCCAACATGTGCCGCTGCCTTATGGGGGTAAGTCAATGCGATTGTGTCTGAATCTTGTGATTTCACTCTTGGCATTCATTCGCTCCAATGATGACTCATATTTTGTGCCACGTGTCTGGGCCACTGAATGTTCATGATGGTATTGAGGAACTGAAGGAGCACATTTATCATTGTTCATTTTCTGTTTAACATTGTTACAGTTATTGTGCCATATAGATATTATTAAGATGAACATTTTATATTCACTAAAAAAAAAAAAAACTAATTATATTCAACGTTTTCCCCTTTTCAGTTGAAAGTCCCCACCTCAGACAAGCCAGGAGTCTTTGTGAACTTCCGCAAACTGCTTCTCAACCGCTGCCAGAAAGAGTTTGAGAAGGATCAGGATGATGATGAGATCTTTGAGAAAAAGCAAAAAGAGCTGGAGGCTTCTAAAGAGGTAAGATATGTGATCTTTTACTGTCACTGTGCCAACCACTGCAGTATTTGTCATTTATTGTGACTAAACTGATCTTTTGACCACAAACACCCACTTGTGTTTGCCCTCAGGGAGAGGAGCGTGAGCGCTTGAGGGTGGAGCTGGAAGAGGCCAAAGATCAGGCCCGGCGCCGTTCACTGGGTAACATTAAGTTCATCGGTGAACTCTTCAAGCTGAAGATGCTGACGGAGGCCATCATGCATGACTGTGTAGTGAAACTACTGAAGAATCACGACGAAGAGTCTCTGGAGTGTCTCTGCAGGCTGCTCTCCACAATTGGCAAGGACCTGGACTTTGAGAAGGCCAAGGTAGTAAAACATGAACACACACAGACATGGGTGGGGTGAATCAGGAAGGGAGACAGTTCACCACTCATAAAGTCTCAGACTTATTCAAACACAATCAGTTTGATATTTTGTAGTCATGACTCAAAAAAGACGCCTTTTTTTTTCTGTGTCCCTGTTAGCCTCGTATGGATCAGTATTTTAACCAGATGGACAAGATCATCAAAGAGAGAAAGACGTCATCCAGAATCCGCTTCATGTTGCAAGACGTGTTGGACCTCAGAAGGGTAAATATTTAATCATCCATAATAGTACGCAGCAATAAAGAGCTGATTACAAGCATTTAAGGTAGTGGCTAATGCTAAGTGAACAGAATTATATTATACTGTTTGTACAAAGTAATCGACAGGCGTTATGAGTTGCATGGAAATCTAGAATGTACATATAAAATGACTGGTGTTGGAAGAGTTTCAAGATTGTTTAATGGCCGTCTTCCATCTGCTCCGTAGAGTAACTGGGTGCCTCGTAGAGGAGACCAGGGTCCTAAAACAATTGACCAGATCCACAAAGAGGCAGAAATGGAGGAGCACAGGGAACAGATTAAGGTCCAGCAGCAGCTCATGTCCAAGAAAGACGGAGGAGGAGGTGGAGGAGGAGGCGGCGGCAGGATGGGAGGGAGCATGGGGGGCCGAGGCCCTCACACACCAGGAGGCGGCCGGAACAGCCAGCCCCAAGATGAGGGGTGGAACACGGTGCCCATCTCCAAGAATAGACCCATCGACACCACCCGCCTCAGCAAGATCACAAAGGTAACGTCTAACGTTTAAGGTTTTCACTTTTGATCCATCTAAAATTTTCTTCTATTTGACTCAAGGCCTTGTCCAAAATCCTCTACTAAAGTGATGATTTGAGACCTGGATGAATGTGTGTTTAACTTTGTAACTTTTCGTGTTTCCTTATAGCCTGGTGCTCTGGACTTCAACAATCAACTGTTGGCTCCAGGGGGCAAAGGCATGTGGGGTAGCTGGGGTAAAGGCAGCAGTGGAGGAACAGGAGCTAAACCAGCAAGTGGAGACCAGGGTAAAACACCTCTGCCAAAAAGAGTCTGTGGTTTATGTTATTTTGGCTTTTGGGGTGTTAATCTGTTCTTTTCCTCCTCTTTTTTAGATTCAGGTCGTCCAGCCACCAGCACCCTCAACCGCTTCTCAGCCCTGCAGCAGTCTGGTTCGTTGTTGACTTCAGGCGACTCTGATCGCAGAGTTCCTCAGAGGTATTCGGCAACTGCAAATATTTCTTTACTCAACTGTTCTCCTGGTACTCTTGTAAATAACCCAAAAACTACATTTCCATAATAAAACTGGACCTTTGTCTCACAACCCTCAGGTCAAGCTCCAGCCGTGAGCGCGGAGGCGACAGAGACAGGAGCGATCGTGACAGGGACCGGTTTGACCGATTCGATCGCAGCGAGGGACGAGAAGGTCGCGACGACAGGAGCAGCCGGAACCAAATCACTAAGAGGAGCTTCAGCAGAGAGTCTGAGGAGCGCGGTGGGAGGGCCGGAGACAGCAGGGCCACGAATGAGCCTGTGCGTCGTGTGGCCAGCATGACCGACGACCGGGACAGAGGAAGCAGAGATCGGGGAAGCAGAGACCGAGGAAGTAGAGACAGGGGCAGCAGAGACAGGGGAAGCCGTGACAGAGGTCCAAGCAAAGATCTCACAGGTATAAAATCCCATCGAGCAAAAGTGAACATTTAAACTGATTTAATCGGAGAACAACATCTTTTCTGATTTATGTCTGATGAAATGGGGATGCAGAATGTTTGAGGACTGCTGTTTACCTTGTGTTTTTTTTTGTTTTTGTTTTTTTTTAGCAGTTAAACGTGAGAGCGCCCCCACTCCTCCTCCCTCTGTTCCTAAATCTGGCATGACTGAAGAGGAGGTGGAGAAGAAGTCCAGCGCCATCATTGAGGAATACCTCCACATCAATGACTTGAAGGTACAAACATGGCAACCCTGCATTCAACAATGTGAATTCAGCACACAGGCATGAACATTAACATAGGAGACAGAAAACACTTGGATTATAAAACCGCTCTGATGGCTGTCATCTCTCCCTTTTTTCTTCTTTTTTGCATCATAGGAGGCGTTGCAGTGTGTGGCAGAGCTCAACAGCACCTCACTGCTCTACGTGTTTGTACGGAACGGCGTGGAGTCAACGCTTGAGCGCAGCACCATTGCTAGAGAGCACATGGGCCTGTTGCTGCACCAGCTCATAAAGGCAGGGACATTGCCCGCAGAGCAGTACTACAAAGGGTGAGAAATAACACTATCACACTGTTTTTCCAATGTCGTCTTAATGTGTAGCTTTCTAGTGCATCCTTTGTTTCAAGAGAGATTGAGTGCTGCGTGTTTTTGTGGCCGCAGGCTACAAGAGATCCTGGAGGTAGCAGAAGACATGGCCATAGATATACCTCACATCTGGCTCTACCTGGCTGAACTCATTACCCCCATGCTGCATGAGGGAGGCATCCCTATGGGACAGCTCTTCAGGTGAGTGCTGGAAATCGGTAAAAATAATAAAATTTTTGGATTAATGATAGAGCCTGTTAGAAACTGGCCAATATGGCTCTTGGTCTGTAAATTACTTTTTGCTTAAATGGTGCTGAATCATCTTAAGTCAGGGAGATATAAAGCAAGCAAAGCAGTCTGAGCCAGACAAACATACAATGTGTGTGAAATAAAATCCACCTACTGAATTAAAAGTTCTCAAATGAAATATAAAACTAGTAGGAAGCTTAAAAAGGGGCCAAACATGATTTTAATCTCAACATTAACAATTCTTTATTATACTGCTTATTGAACTGCTTTTGTATGAATTGGTGCTACAAATAAAAGTTTAATTTGACAGATCAGATAGTAACTAATAATTTAGTTTGAAGCAAGTGGAAAGCTTAATTCTGTGTGATGTGTCTTTAGGGTGATTTCGAAGCCTCTGGTGCCTCTGGAGAAGGCCGGTGTGCTGCTGGTACAGATCCTCAAGTTGCTCTGCAAAGGAATGGTACGTTTATCAGAACTAGAGCTTAAACCGCTCTCATCACATCCTGTTTTATTTTCTAATTTGTAGTATAGTTTAATATTTTAAATTCACTGGATTAACTGTGCTTCTTCCCCCCATTAGACTCCTAAGAAGGTTGGGGCCATGTGGACAGAAGCTGGGCTGAACTGGAGTGAGTTCTTGACCAAGAACGAAGACGTCAACAAGTTTGTCACTGATCAGGTCAGTAAGAGACAGTAAAGTAGGGGTTGGACTTTGAAGGGGCTGGATGGGACTTTTCTGTGCATTTAAGAAAAATAAAAGACTTGAGTAACAAAGTTAGTAAAGAGTCTCTTCAAGCTTTTTTTGTTTTGTAACGTATTTCAGAAAGTGGAGTTCACGACAGGAGAGGAGACAGAGTCAAAGGAACCCGGTAAGAAGGTCCTCAGTGGAGAGGAGCTCAGCAAACAGCTGGACAGATTCCTTCACGACAAGGCCAACAACCAGCGTATCAGAGACTGGGTTGAGGTGTGTGTCAGAGTGCTAGTTTAACTTTAGACTTGAATATTTCACGTGGGCTTCTGTTTTTAAATATAAAGGTTATGAATAGTTTCGATCCTCCTTTACCAACTTCTTTTTTTTTTAATGTTTTTAGGCAAACATGGATGAACAGCAGACTGCTTCCAACCAGTTTGTACGAGCATTGATGACATCAGTGTGTCAGTCTGCCATCATATGTAAGTATGACTAATCACAGCGTGAAGAATAAAGAACTGATTCTGGTTAAAATTATCACTGTCATTTAGCTGCACAGTTATTAGTCATGACTGTTTGTTTTCTGACAGCGACAGCGAGAATTTAAAAGGGAACATCCCAAAAAAAAAAGACTGATTGATTTTTTTTTTTTTTTTTTTAATTTTTTTTTTTTTGAAGCCCTGGAAGTAAATATTTGTCATGGCACAAAATAAGTTTTATTCCAATTTAAGTCTTTGTTACTCCTCGTTTTAGGTGACACCCCGTACAGGGTGGACGCACGGCAGATCAACCAGAGAGCCAGTCTGCTGCAGAGATACCTGTGTGATGAGCAGAAAGAGCTTCAGGCCCTTTACGCCCTCCAGGCTCTGATGGTCCACATGGAGCAGCCAGCAAGTGAGTGTCGTCCTCCTGATCTCCCTGAAGGAGTTAAATGTTAGAGTGAAACATTCAGGGGTGGACAAAATATCAGATACGTCAAAATACAGCACATCATTCTGAGGTTTTGTTGACTGTTGTATAATATTAAGTATTTATCACTAAATAAGCAACAATCAAAGTTAGTTAAACTTTTCTCACCTTTTTCAACACTTCAAACCAGTGAGAATAAAAAGATTAAATTAAAAAGACAGTAGTTTGTTCATGTATGGCTCCAAATATAATATAATAATATAAATATAATAATTAGATTGAGAAAATTGGTTTATGGTTTGGTTCATTGACAACATTCTTAAATATTTAGAAAATACAACAAATCAGACTTTCATTGTTGTATCGGGTGTTTTCATCGTCCACCAACCTTTATCGAGATGGAGACGAGGTTTCATCGTCTCATTTCAGAAAGTCTTTCAAGGCCTGAAAGTAAATTTTTGGTGTTAGACGTCCAGATATTAAAATGGTCATCTGTGACAGGTGACTCATGATTTAGACAAAGAATTTGTTAAAATTTTTTAAAATCTCTGTTAAGTATCTTTATTTTGCCTTGAAATCTCTCATGAAGTAGTTTTATCAGAGCTGTCTGAATACTCAGCCTTTGTATTTATCAAGGGTGCAAACTTGTCACCTTTCAGCAAAAATTGTCTTCAAATGTCATATTTTGTCTGATCAACAGTCCTGAATCCAAATATGTTCTTATTACTATCACGTATGACACAAAAAAGCTTAAAATCCTCATATTTGAGAAGCTGCAACAAATACATTGTGGGGCATTTTTCCTTAAAATATTTTTTTCACCAAAATAGTTGCCTATTAATTTTCTGTCAATCGATTAATCATTGCAGCTCTAATTTTTTGTTTTCAGCAGACATACGTAGTGAAAACAAAACACTGTCAGAAAATAGTTATAATAGTTGATTATATTCACTGTTAATATCTTTACAGCCAATGTGTTGATGATTAAATGTTTACTAGAGCACAAAGCTCTTCATAGATCTAGCCTCTTAATTTCTCAAAGTGCACCAGATTTTGCATTTAACTTTTAAAATGTACAAAAATTTTCTTCAGGGGTCGCGTACCCCTGAGCCCCCCTAGAGTGTCCAAGGTCCACCCACTACAGTCTCACAAAATCCTGCCGGGAAACACTGGAACTTTATTGTATAGTTGATAGTCTTGACTGTGTCTCCCTTACGTTACTGTTGTAGCAGCAAGATTACATTAATTCTAGGGTGAGTTTTATCCTCCATACTGAAATTGTCTATAAATCCACATTTTAAAGCTGATAATTTAAACATTTTCCCCCGGGCGGACATGCCTCGTATCTTTGTATCCTTTTGCACCCCTGATTATAATAAACTGTCATCTCTTCAGTTGTTGGTGCATCAAGATGATGTGATTTGACAAAAGGAAGTATTTTGCCATATAGAGCCCGATGGATAGAGGACATTTGAGGACGATACGATGTAGAAATTTGAGTTTTAAAAAAATCCATGTAATTACAACTCCTAATTGACCTCAATCACATCCGTAGCGTCTCTGATCTGGAATTTCTTGTTACTTAATGGCCAAATATGCAAAACAATTATCTGTGATAAGTGATTAGCTGTCCAGTTTATCAGTCTGGCTCAAACACAGGAGAGAGGAAAATAACTCAACTGTGACTCAGTGATTCTTAATAAGGGAAACTGCAGCCTCACAATAATAATAGTTTAATTAACACCTCTGACTCTCCACAGTGTGAACTTTAGAGTTTTTATTTTCAGCAGGTTGTATTTTAATGTGTTCGTGGGTTTTTTTTTTCTCCTCCCTGCAGCAAACTGTGGTTAAGATCTAATTGTCTACAACAAAACCATCCATTTTTAAATTACTAATCCAGATCAACATTGACCTCTCCTTTTGTCCCTGCAGACCTGCTGCGGATGTTCTTCGACGCCTTGTACGACGAGGACGTTATTAAAGAGGAGGCCTTTTACAAATGGGAATCCAGCAAAGACCCTGCAGAGCAAACAGGCAAAGGCGTGGCTTTGAAATCGGTCACCGCCTTCTTCACCTGGCTCCGCGAGGCGGAGGAGGAGTCTGACAAGGAATAAAAAAAAAGACTGAACTTTAAAAAAGCTGCCGCCCCCCTTTGGCAAGACGGGGGCTTTGCAGGTGGCTTTTGGAGAGTCATGGACAATATTGCCAGAGAAGCAGACTCAAAAATCAATCCTCAGTGAGGATAAATCTTTATTATTTTTCTTTCTTTGAGGGATGGACTCAGAAAACAATCATTTCTCTCTACCTTCCCTCTCTTGCTTCCTCATTATTTCCCCACCTGCTTGTCACAGCAAGTGTCCTCATCAAAAATAAACTTGAAAACTGATTCAGCAGGATTGCTTGTTAACGAGGTGTGAAGTATCCCACGTCACTACGAAACCTTTTTTTTTTTTTTTTTTTCTCCCCCACAATAACACAAACCGACAGGCTGCTTTTTTCTTCTTTTTTTTTTTTTATGGTTCTAGATAATTATATTGCCTAACATCCTATCTGATCTGCAAGAATAAACCGTGGGGCGTGCGGTGTAGTGGGTTCTCTGATCCATGGGTATCATCATGCCATAACGTATGTTAAATCCAAACACAGCTCTTATGTCTTTGTCCCTTACTGGAGTGTGCAGCATGACTGAAGTGTGTTTCTATAACTGATACCGTGGGCGAAACGTTGATGGACAAAAATGTACATTGCTAACTAATCTTAAATAATCATGGGTGGAGTTTTTAAAGCAAAGGTTGTTTATTTTCTCTTCCTGTTTCCGGACATGGGACTCACAGAGGACAGAAACACGGAGGGCTGATGTTGACCTTTGACCTTGACTACTAGGGGGTGATCTTAATGCTTCCTCTAAGCCATCCTCTTCCATCCCCCAGTAGTGAACCACACTGACTGACTCTTCATCTTTACCTCTTCTGTACTTTAAACCTGAGCTGTCGGAGAGGGAGGGAGAGGGGGCGATCCCTGTAGAGGACACTTAATGACCCAATCACCGTTAAAACTTGAAATCTACAGAAATTGACTTGATGAAACATATAAAGTTAAAAAAAAAAAAAAAAAAAAAAACAACACAGAAATGATCCGAAAGCCTTTTCTACTTAAAGTGGAAACTAATTTCAGGAGCATTCTGTAAATATATAATAATAATAATAATAATAATAATAATTAAAAAAAGTTTTTTTTTTTTGTTTTATTTTTCAGAAACGATGAATTGCTGATGTAATGCAGTGTTTCCTTTTCCAACAGACACCGCAGTTGTCCAGATGCAGAGAGGTGCTTTAGATAATCCATTGATTATTAGTTTTATTGGAATTTTGTAAATATTTTTTTTTGCTTTCTTTATTTAAGAAATTATTGCTTCTTTTGCATCGGAAACTGGAAAGATGAGGTAACGGAACATTGCAAATAAAGGACTTATTAAGTTGCTGTGCAGAGTTTTGCATCAAGTGTTTGAACCGTGTTCGATGTTCTCACGATTTTTATCGTCGTGTGTCGTCAACGGGTTTCATTCGGGACTCAACGCTGGACTGGTTTCCGCGCTAATACTGACCTTTTTAAAGCTGAAACAGTCGCTCAATTGACGGAAAATTAATTTGCAGATATTTTGACCCATCGATTTAAAATAGTTGCCAATTGGTTACAGCTTGTCAGTTCTGAGGATTTTGTGCTTTTCTCTGTTATAGATCATTTACAACTGAAAACCGGACAAGACACCCAATCTGATGACGTCATCTTTGGCTTTTTTTCACACCAACATTTTAAACACCAAAGGAATAATGGTGAACAGAGAAAATCAGCAGATTAATACACAAAGAAAATAATTGTTAGTTGCATTTCTACTGATTTTTAATGAGCAGACTGTGTATCGGACATGATGTCACCAACATCTTACATTAAAATAACTCCTCGTAGTGCCATACACAGATTTTAAAGTTGATGGGGGGAGCACTGGTATGAGAGGTTGAGCTACTGGGAGAGAAAAAAGATCTGTGCAGCCGTAACACATACAGCACACTGTACAGCAGCGTTGTCACATTTTGTAAAGCTGCTACTTTTATTTGAGAATGAAAGTTCTTGACTTTGAAACGGCTGCTGGCAAAACAATCTCATCACAAGGGCCACTGTTGTTCTGGAGCTTTTGATCGAATTCACATGATCCTCCTCAGCAGATGAAGTTGCTCCTTTGTCTTCAGAAGTCTTTCCAGTGCTCAAAAAAAAACAATTTTATTCTGTGACAACTGAGCAACTCCACTTACAGAGGAAGATCATGGGATTTGATCAAAAACTCTGGGATAGTTACTCAGTGGACTTTGTGGTCAGATTGTTTTGCCAACTATTATTGATTATTGATTTAGGTGTTGATTTTTGACACATTCTGGGCCCTAATTTTAGGTAAAACAGCACCATTTTAATGTCCATATGATCATATTCAATGATGTCATTTTGTGATGAATATTCCCAAACACTTTGAGCCACAAACCAACACATACACTGGATCTGAGGTTGTATATCATTTAAATGTCACAAAATCCTGTCATATATTAAATGCAGGCTATACATCACTGAACAAATCAGGTCAAATTGCCACTGCACTCTTCTTTTTTTTTTTCTCACCACCTAATTTTGGGGTTTTTTGTTGATCTCAGACCGCAGTCATTTCCATCATGTGTCCTGTTGAATGTGTTCACACAGGATTGCGGATGAGTGGCTTTAAAAATATAAAAGATCACAAATAAATCAGCTGCAGTGGTTTCCAGGACTGAAACTGTTACTGTATCTTGATCTTGGCTGCACGGCGAGGAGGAGGAGGAGGAGGAGGAGGAGGAAGGAGGGGGGGATAGATGGGATGTGACACCGCCTTGCGTTGATGACGCTTGCCATCGGGAGACATTTGGACAGCCTATGTAACCCATATACCGAGCAACAAATGGTGCGCCTGTGCTGGAGACCTAATGCTGGAGTTAGGAAGATGCTCGCGGCGACTGCGTGGCTTTAATGCTCCACTGCCAAATCTGCAGCACGAGGACGGACCTGAAGCGCGCGGTATATCATCTGTTGATCGGATTGGAGACAATTAAGCGCATTATCATGAGCCGCCGCGGCCCGACTTCCAGGTAAGATACCGGAGTGTCGCTGTGAGGGGAAATAATTGCACAAGCTTCGTCAGAGCTGTGAAGGTGCTTATAAAAGGCAGAGGGGCTCTTGGCAGCCGCGGTGTTTATCCGATGCAGGTATGGAGCTATTGGTATGCAGATGGGGACTTCAGAGGTTGCCAGGAGACCCGCTGCGTGCTGCGTCCGCGCCTCTTGTGCGTTATTTTCTTCCCCCCCCCCCCCTCCCATAATTGCAGGGCTTACAGGCCTGCACCCATCAATGGCGGGGTGATGTGTTATTCAGCCGTCAGCCTGTCGCTTCTGCACCATTTCCAGAGAAAAAAACAACTCATCAGCACTGCAGCTTCTTCCTTTCATGCAAGAGGCAAGCTCGGAGCTGCAGGTCTGCGCAGTCACACTGGCTTAACCTCCATCCCACTTGTTGGTCCTATAAGTCACATCTCTGACCCTGGGGGTGTTAGATGAAGCGATACTCCTGTTAGACACGCTGTTAGTGTCAAAAAGGCGCACCGCAGTCTGCAGGGAGGATACAAAATTATCCAAACAGCTCACGGAAAATGATTTAAAGCAACTTCATTACATTTGCAAACGCTGCTGCAGCTGCAGGTCTCATTAGGATAAATGAGGGCTGGCAACCAGCTCGCTGAAATGTGAGTTGTTGTTTTGTTTTTGTTTTTTTTTTTAAAAAAAGCAACATTACACATTTAACAACTCCAGAGAGGCTAAATCATGTGCAGGTGAAGTGATAAGAGAAAACGGAAATATCAAGGGGAACAGACTCATGTCAAACAGACCATAAGGCTTCGTTTTTTATTAATTAGTCTAAAAGGGTTAGAAAAATGTCCCTGAGCTCAAGGTGACATCTTCAAATTGCTCCAAAAAATATTCAATTTACAAAGATATAAAACACTGAAAAACATCAAATCTTCCCACTTGAGAAGCTGGAACCAGTGAATGTTTTGCATATTTGCTTGATAAATGACTGTGTTCATGAATTATTTGTCAAGTGACTAATGAATTAATTGGTTGATGAACTAATTGTTTCAGCACTAAAACACTTATTCCATCAAAAAGCAATCACGCGTTTAAACCAGATGGCAGGGATGTGACCTACATACTGTATGCTGGTTTCCAGTCTGATGGGAGGTGAGATTGGATGGAAAAGAAGAAAAAAAACATTGTATTTCTACATAAATTCATATTCAAGTTTTGCCTTTTTCTTTTGAAATAGTGGAGAGTTTAATCTGGTTGCTAAAATGATCCAAAAGTAAAATTACTCTTTGAAAGACATAAAACATGTGGGGACGGATACAAACCAACAAGGTTGAGGAACGTTGGTCTACAGTTTGTAGGATGCTGCTAACTGGCGTGCATTTTAATATAAAACACATTTTTAACTGTTTCTTATTTTGTCTACGTGATTTATGTCTGTGGTGCTGAAACCCGAGTGTCTGGGTCTCAGGATGGCACCGCGCGGAACTCCACACGCTGAATATGTGCCGCGTTTATCAGTGTTGAGCATGAGTGACGTCTGCGGAGCTCACAGGTGTGTTTTGTCGCTGCAGCTTTCCTTCTGAGGAGCGCTTGAACATCACCCGGGCTGTGGGAGCTGTTTGCACCTTCATATCACCACCTCCCCGCCTGCCTGCCTGCCTCTGACACACATTTACTGTCATTTCTGACTTTATCTTAAGCATGAGCCTCCTCTCTCTTAGCTGCTTTTGGAGCCAAGCTTCTTAAGGATATCTGTCAAGTCATGCACGCGCTCAGAGTTTTGTTCAGGCAGCATGTTTTCTGCCTTCCTTCCTTCCTTCCTTCCTTAAAAACATGACATATTCCAAATATTTAAGATTAAATTATGCACGTACATCCAAACCAAAGAGGGCAGGTACAGGACTGAAAGTGAGCAAATGTAGAAATAAACAAATATACAGCTTGCACAGTGCAGGGCTCCGTTGTCCGCTTATTATTTATTGCACCAAGGTGACGTTTGGAGCACCATTGCTCTTCATCAGACTCAGAGCACCACTGCTCTTCATCAGACTGAGCCTGATGCTTGAAATGTCACCTTGGCGCAATAAATAATAAGTGGACAATGGAGCCCTGCAGTGTGCAAGCTGTTTATTTGTTTATTTCTATATTCTTGTACTGCAGGCACAGATTTCACTGACGCTCAACATCTGCTAGGTGCAGCCAAACGTGCATTTGTTTTGGACGTGGAGTTAGTTAGTTAGTATCACTTTTAATAGGGATCAACGGCTTTGAAGTGGCTGGAGCTGCTTACCAGAGCTGGTCACGCGCCATATGTTTGCCCGGTCGCATGGAGACTGTCACCACTGCCCTCGACCCCAACCATTCTAACCGGTTTCACCGGCTTACCGTGGCTTTAGCATCTGTGCAGTAAATTTAGGGCATAGCTGTTTGCTCGTCTGCCTGGTGGTTTAAAGCAGTGAAGCCCAAGCTGTGACTTTTAGTTGTGTTGGTCTGTCACACCGTCTCTGCATGTCCACGATGAGGCCGAGATCCAGGGGTAGAGAAAGAAGGGAGAGACAGAGAGATGAAGAGGTAGGATGGAGTCCTTTTTAAACAGCGTAGATCTCCATTTTAGATGAATCCTTCATTTAGACAGGGAGGTTACAGCGGTGTGTTTGTCCTGTGATGTGTATTTGAATTTGAGCTTTTCCATTAGATGCCATTAGAAGGTTTTTCACACAAATTGGACACAGCAAATATTGGATATTTTTGGGAATACTGAAACAGCTCACCACTGCTGGATACAACACACACATGGAGACAAAACAGCTGATTTGCTGTTTTCATGCATTCATACAAACAAGGGTTTTTACTAAAATCTTTTCTTTCCTGCAGGTGAAGTTTGAGGAGACTGAAATGATTCCGAAGTCAGGAAAATCTCCAGCAGATTCACGAAAAACCGTCGGCATCCATGAGTTTGCAGCACTTGCCAGATCCTCCTTAAATGGTAATAACCTCTTTCTTTTTTTGTTTTTAACAATGTGATTAAATGTCTTGAATTACTACTTCAAATTCTGACGTCTCCCTGTGCCCAGGTATCTCTCAGGCAGTGAGGGACCATGTGACAAAGCCCACCTCGCTGGCTCAGGGCCGAGTCGCCCACCTCATAGAGTGGAAAGGTTGGCCCAAACCTGCGGACACGCCACCGGCTGCCCACTCCCACTTCAGCTCCTACTGCCATCTGACTGAAGGAGAGAAGGAGGCCCGGTTTGCTGCAGGTACTCATTACTTCCATTACTACCTTCACCGTCCACATCCAGGTTCTTATAGTTAAATGTTCTGTTCAAGCTGCAAGATTCAAGTCTAGTGTAACTAGCTGGTGTCTGTACGTCACTTGTGTGTTTGTGTCGGCATGTGCGTCCTCTTACTTAGCTTGGTTTAGCTTCAGCATCATCTCCCACCGGCTGTCTCCCACCTTCTGTCATGCACCTAATCCCCTAAAACTCCTGCATGTCAGTGGTCCGCTCCGCCCACTGCGCCGTCTCTCGGTTGACGGCTCGTCTTGGCAGCAGATGGTGGCCTATTAGACACTCTCCCAAAACACTTCACTGCCCACCAATGGTACAACAGCTCCTGTTGTTTTTTTCTGTGACTCATCCTCTCTGGCACCGGTGACATCGGCGTGGTTTGATCAACAGAGAGAGTTGAGAGAGAGGAGGAGGAGGAGGGACGAAGGGTACACAGTGACTCTACATAATGTATATTTTAAGGCTACAGCTTCACCTTTTACAGCCCGATCAATAACGTCATCCACCAATAACAAGTTTTCTTCCTGCTTTATAGATAGAGTTGAAATAATTAGTTGATCCAAACTACTATTTGGATAATTGATTGATAATTTGAGCCATTTTTCAAACAGAAACACCAAATATTTGCTGCTACCACCCTCTTAAATTTATTTAGTTAGTTTTATATTCTCAGTTTATAACAATTTTGACCTTTAACCTTTGGCTTTTGGAAATTGTGATGGATATTTTTCTCAGTTTTCTGATATTTTATAGACAAATCATCATCATGAAATCGAGAAAATGATCTGCAGATTAATCAACAATGAAAATAATCATTCTCATTGTAGCACAATGGCCTTTTCTAACTGATTGAAATGAATGGGGGGGATGTAGGAGAGGATTAAAACTACATAAAAAACATCAAATGTTCAATAGAAATTAGTAATATGGAAGCAGATTAACTCCCAAAAAAGAGGTGTAAAATAAGGTTGTAGTATTATTCTTACCTTAATTAATACATGAATCTATGAATTGTCAAAGTCACTGGAAAAGTCACATACTCCTGTTCTCCCTGTGTTAGATATGTTAATTCAGTAGTTCCCAACATGAGGGTCGGGACCCCCACAAGAGGTCGCATGACAACTCTGAGATGATAAACATGATAGGAAAGCAGAAAAAATGCATCTCTGTTACATCGATTATTTTTTCAAAATTTTCTTCAATCCTGAAAGTAATCCACATAAGGATAAAACAAATCAATCTTTAGCTGAACTGGTCTCAGCTGGTAGACGCATACAGCCGCCAAACCAACCAATCTTTCGTCTTAAGGGGTCACAAGCCAAAAAGCTTGTGACCACGGAATCAATTAATTGGATTTGTTTTCCTGCCAGGAGTGGCTGAGCAGTTTGCCATCGCTGAGGCCAAGCTGCGTGCCTGGGCGTCGATGGATGATGACGACGAGGAAGACTCCAACGATGAAGACTCCCATGCCAACGGACAGACTCACACTTCCAGCCAGAGCTCAGGTACCAACATTCAGTTGTTCATTTCATCTCATTCCACTCATCGTTTTCAGTTCTTCGTCATCACTGACAAAACGCCTCATCTTCCCCATCTCTCCCCCGATAATCCATTCATCCACCCCCAGGTGTTCTGACTCTTTGCTCCTCCCTCAGAAGCCACCACGTCCAATCCCATTTCAAGAGCGCCATGCCAACCTGAGGTCGACAGTGGCGAGCCTCCGCCCTCCGACTGTCTCCTGGGCTCCAGCAGCAGCAGCGGCAGCCTGATCTGTGGTCAACCCTCATCTCACAGTGACCCACATTCATCCCAGACCAATTCACTTACTTTACCCAGCGACTGCATGAGTCCGTTCCAGGAGGAGGAGGAGGAGGAGGAGGAGGAAGAGGAGGAGAGGCTGGGTGGTCACGAGGAGCAGCCGACTCCTTTGCAGGAGGAGCACAGTGAGGTTTGCATCCACCAGAAGCCAGAGTGGAGGCCTCGAGCAAGAAGCAGCAGGTTCGACTCCTGCTACTCCACCTCTCACTCTGAATCTCCAGGAGAGGAGGACGAGGAGGAGGATGAGGAGGAGGAAGGCAGCGTGTTTCAAGAGGTTCGGGTGTGGCACTGCAGCCCGAGAAGCTTCTTCTCTGACCGGGCTTCCTCTGGAGTGGCGTCATTCGATGAGGAGGAGGAGGAAAGGGATGAAGTAGAAGAGAAGAAGGAGGAGAAAGAGTATTTGATGTGATGTGTTGTCTCATCTTTATGTCTCTTTGAGTCCGTGTTGATTCTGGATATGACATAATCTATTACGCTTTTACTGTAAACCTTCTCTCCTCCTCCTCCTCCTCTTCTTCTTTCCCTCCTCTGATCATCTCTCCTCCACCTGCTGCCTTCTGTCTCTCATCCTCCAGGCTTTTCATGTACTGGTGTCGCTCCACCGTTTATCGCTGCTGTAAACAAAACATATATATATATATGTGTATATATATATATACATATAATATATATATATATATATATGTATATATATATTGGGAGAGTTCAACCAGAATGTAAAGCTGTTGTTCAAACTGAGTTTTGTACATTTTTGTGAAGAGTCGTGTCACTATTGAATTGGTTTTCTATGGATATTTTGTAGTGTTGTTTTATCCTGGGTCATGCTGTGTCATGTGGGTTGGGCTATGTTTGATACTGAATGTCTGAATGTCCTGCATATATATATATAAATATATATATATAAATATGATTTTTTTTGGACAAACGATTCTTTTGTCTTTTATCCGCCGACACATCAGGAAGAAACACAATCTCTCGACTTATCTTTTCAAGGTGTTTTTCTTTAAATTTAATCATTCACTCATGTACAAAAACATGTTCATGTTCTCTGAAAAATAACGATGGCTGTTGATTTCAAATGCATAATTCTCCTATGTACATAGCATGTACGTACATATCATCCGTGTATTTTCATATGTACAAAGCATATACAGGCCAGTGCCATATAAAGGGAGATACTACAGACTTATTGCTTAACTAGATACGCTGCCAATTAGCTTGTACACTCTCTACATTTAACTCCTTATACGTTATCTTATATGGCGAGCACTAATTCACATTCTATATGCAAACAAAAGTTAAGACGTTAATAAATCGTTGCACAAATGTTCACACAAACAAAAAAGTGTGCTGCGTGATATCACATAAGATTGAAATATGGCTCAAAAACTTTGCATGAAGCTTAAAATACTTACATCCATTTTGATATTTGACTCGGGTTGTAACAAGGACTCACACACACTTTTGCTCTACAACAGTTTGTGGACTCATGGGGTATCACTGTGCTTCATAGGGTAGTTACATTTCTCAACATTGCATCGGAGACCAGGCTGGATTAAAGATACGTGTAACATATCAGGGTGTAAATATCTACAGGCCGCATACATGTGTGCGTATTTAAGTGTGTGTCTGTGTGCTCTGTACAACAGCCAGTATCTTCCTCCCATCTGAGCTCAAGTGTTGTTCCTTTATCATGCTAAAAAACACGTTAAAACACAGTAAATTCACATAGCAGATGATATTGAGGCAGTTCATACATGATGAAATATTCTCTCACACATGAGGAGACTGAAGAGACTATGTTGCCCTTATTGAATCAGCCCCTGTAAAGCCAAACAAGGCTACATGTGCAGTAAATTATATTCATGCTAATAATTACAATGTGCTTCACCATTATTTGGAGCCCTGTAGTACTACTAAGCTTGGTGGACCTTTGGAAGCTGCCTTTGTCACAAGTAATAATGGTAGATCCCAGCTGATAGTGGAGTTTTGGGGCTGATATGGACGCTGATATTTGGTAGTAAAATTTAAAGAAAAATACTGCTAATGATATGCTGTGACATGTAACCCTGCCAGGACTGCAGAATGTTGTAAACAATGGAGTATGGGCAAACTAATGATGACTTTGTTGGTATTAAATCACCTTTACTGCATTATTACTGTAAATTTATTGCATATCAGCCGACATATAAACCAACACCTCTATATATCTTTAATAATAAAGGTCCTTAATTCTGACCCTCTGTTATATTAGTCCAGTGCTTGTGAATAGGTAGTTGTTTGAATTCATATCATTATGTGCTCATTAGAATAATTTTCCATTTCTTTGTTCTTCTGTGCTTTCTTCTCCCTCGTTCACTCCTTTTATTTTTACCGTCTCATTATGTGTATGTGACTTGTATTTCTCTCCTTGTGATGCCTGGATTCATGTTTACAGGATGTTAGTTTGGCATGAGACTCAAATGATGTTGGAGAGTCTAGATCGGACTTGAGCATGAAGGGAAAGTGTCAAAAAGTCTCTCTCTCACACACACACATACACACACATACACATGTAAACACACATTTAAAGAACAGGGCTGGTGATACTCCATATTTTACTTGTTGTTAACAAATCCTATGACAAACTCAAAACAAGCAATGACTCAGTTCTCCTAACAAAAATTGTCTAATATATCTTATTCCTCTGTTCCATAGACCTCCATTAAAACATAAATGAGCCACACTGTTGCACTGAGTGATATTACAACTAATATGGGCATTATACATATGGGCAATATCCCACACACACAGTCCTGGTGCTGTAAATAATAACTAGTGCAACAAATGTGCATTAATTCGCAGCTGAAAATAGAAATAGTCCCCAACAAATGCACTACTTCCTCCTGTTTGAGTAACATTCACTACAAACTACATTGCCCAGCTTTGTTAAGGGGACATAACACGCTTTTTTGTGATTTTCTGTCTTTTTTTAATACTATTATGATGTTGGATGTCTATGTTAAACTCAGTCAAATTTGAGGTGAACATATGTAAAATTACTCCCTGAAAGTCAAAAGCCCAGGCTTCAGCTGCTCTTAAGTTATCTTAACTACTGACATGAACTGATGTCAGACAGTTTGCACGTGCCCACAAACAGCCGTCTGTACCCTAGTCTTTGTTGCTAAGGTCGTTCCATGAGTTGTTTGCGTTGTCCACTCACATATATCACATTGAATTTCAGATCAAATGTGTACAGATGTATTTGAGAAATTTACATTTTGACAAAAGAACAAGAAAAAAGTGAAATCTTACTACTGCTGTTTGTTGACGTAGCTTCCAGAAGTCTGGAGAGGGGCAACGTCTGGAGGCTAACTAATCAGAAGAGGAGGGGGGCCTTAAAGAGACAGGAGCTAAACTGGCATGTTTCAGACAGAGGCTGAACTGAGGGGCTGCATCAAGAGCCACTATAAGATAAATATGGAGTTTTTTCAATTGGAACTCATGCAAAGATATTCCAGTAGAGCCCCAGAATATAAATATAGACCTGGAAATGTGCATGATACGTCCCCTTTAAGGGAATGTCTCAGCCTTTTTCTGAAAATGAAACTACATATTTGTGAGTCGCTTATAAACATTTATGTTGTCAGTAGGAACCAATGAACAACAAACAGAGTAGGGAGGCCAGAAATTATTGAGAGATGGACTGAAGGCATCAATATGCTTCATACCAAGTACTTGTCAGATGGGTCAGATGTTCAGTGTATGAAAACCCCTCCCCCTACAGTTTTTCCACATCAGAACTGGACAGGCAACATAATTCTTTTAACTTTCCGAAACCAATAATCTGACAGTCACAATCACTTCACGCAGTGATGGGACAGGTGTGTGGAAGTGAGAAAGAAAGCAGGGTTTCAACTCTTTGTTTTCAGTCTTTACACAACTATTTCTGTCACTTTTCATGTGAACAACTGAGAACAACACCATGAATGACTTTGAGGAGAGACCGTCCGAAAGTGTGCATCGTTCTTGACATCTTGCCCCTCTCTATGATGCCATTTTTTCTCCCAGTCTGAGTATGACCGTTCAGGACAGCCATAAACACTTCTGCCAATAGGCATCTGGAGCTCTACCAAGAACAGGCTGTTTTGTGTCTGTTTAATGCCCCTCTCTTCTGATTGGCTGACTGTTTTCTGAGTGATGCATGCCCAGGCCAACTACACATAATAGATTGTAGCCTAGCCTGTAGTTTAGGTAAAACCAGGGCTCTGGATAAAACTCACTGGTAAACTGCGATGGCCACAGCTGAGGATAGTGTTATCCAACCTTTGGAAGGCTGTGCAATGACAAATTTGCTTCCTGACATCCAACAACTGCACAGAATTTACTCTGCTGTCTGTCTCTCCTCTGCTCCACTCCGTGTGTGTGTGTGTGTGTGTGTGTGTGGAGTGGCTAAGCCCCGCCCCCGGGTGAAACACAGAGAGCAGAGCAGAGGAAAAAAACCAGCGCGAACATTTATGACAGCAAAATGCAGTAGAGACTTTCACACTGAGCTGAAATTAAACAAGTGCACATAAATAGGTAAATAACATAATTAAACATATTTTGCCGTCCCTCTAAGGCAAACACTGAGCGTATAGTTGTGACATCACAACCTTACGGAAGTCCAAACGGCTTGTTTAAAGGCACAGTTTCTGAATACGGGCTGTGTGCATTTCTCTGTGGACTGAGCGTTTTGATACTTTCACAGTATTTATATAGCACCTAGACCTACTTTATATTTAAAAAAAATGAAATCTCCCTTTCTACATTACGGGAGCTTTAACGCACTGTTGATTTTGGTATTTTCATGGAATTTGTTGACAGCAATAAAAATATAGAATAACTCCAGCTCCATCCTTTCAACAGGCATCTAAACAGTTTGAAACACAATACTAAGTTGTCACATCTACTCATGCTCACTTTCACTCACTCACACCAGAACAACGTTATATAAACACAGGTATCTAGGCTGGACTTAGGAGATGAGAATGACCTCTACAAATGTAAGAAACGTCAACATTCATGAGGCGACAGTATGGATCCCCTCTGATCATTCTGGTTGATCCTCAGTGTGGCCTGGGCTACCGTCGCCCTCTGGTTCTGATTGGTCCTTGTTCAGAGGTGGACTCTCCTGTTCTTGCTCTAATTCATCCGGCTCAGGAGTGTGTATGGAGGGGTCATAGTCACAGCCCAGCTCTGATTCCTCGGTGTGGGAGGGGCTGCAGTCAAAAGTAAATTCAGATTGGTCCTCGGTGAACGAGGGGCTTTCCTGAAGCACCAACTCCGACGACTGATCTGTGATGTCGCCGGGGCTGGTTTCAAACTGCAAATTTGATTGGTCCGAGAAGTTGACGGGCATCTCTTTGTACGGGATATCTGGCTGGTCCTCCACGTCAGGACGGTTGGGTTCCCGTGGCAACGAGAGCCCCCTGTGACGGATGCACAGCTTGTGGAGTTCTGTCACCTCGGATACGCTTGTTGTGTTCCCACTGTCACGGAAACTGGCCAAAGGAGGGCGCACTTTCACTCCAGTCACTGTCACTGAGCCCTCTATGGCCTTACGCAGCTGGAGATACACAAGCAGTAGCCAGCAGGAATAAAGAAGTAAAAGAGAAGAGGGAAAGAAAGAGAAGAAGAGAGAAGATGAGCATCAGTGATCACACATTCTCATACATCTAAGAGAGAGAGAGCTTTAACAATACACACCTCTTTGAGAGAGACGACTCCAACCAGACGTCCCATGCTGGTCACGTAGGCGTGATCCAAACCCAGCAGAGAGAAGATGGTATGAGTCTGTGGAGGAGAAGAGATGGGTTATGGCCTGGAACCAGACTCAAATATAGCAAGTGTATTTGCTTATTGAATCAAGGTAAAGGAGAGTGTAATGCTGGGATCAGACGACACAATCTTTTTGTGTTTCAAAACCAAAGACTTCCCAATCTGTAGAAAGAGGGTGAGTGAGTGGAGGATGTGCAGAGGGTGACATCATACCCACAGGTGTGATGACACTTGGTATAATTATTGTGCTTCAGTGAGTCAACAACATGGAGCACATTGTAGATGTTGTCAAACTAGGCGAGAAAAAGCAAAAAAAAAAAATTCAGGTGGAAGTGAAGTGTCCCAGATGTTGTATTGGTTGTCTTCTATGACAGATTACACTGGAAAAAGATCAGACTGTCTGTCTGATTGCGCCATTAACAGGCTGATATCATGTAGTCTGATGTCAGCATCAGTCGAAAAGAAAATACATCAGTAACATTTAATGTAGTGCACACATTGATTTAAAGCACCATTCAGTCCCATGGCTGTGTACTTAATCAACATTATTAGTGCCACGTTCTGCACATTAAGCTGTGTGATACCAGAGAGGTCATTCTAGCTATGGTTACATGGTTGAAGCCCCAATGAAAGGACATTTTGAAAGCACCTTGCCTGTATATTTTCCTTTTCTAACAAGAAACAATAACATAAATATTAAAAAACATGATCAGAAATTAAAGATAATAGGCAAAATACAAAAAGTTTGCACATTTTCTGCACATTTATTGTTAAATAATTAATATCTTGTGAAAAGGAAAATTAGCTACCATAGTGAGAAAGTCAATTTCATTTCAAAATGAGTTCAGGGATTTTTTCGCTGATATTGTACCTTGTGCAGGGATGTTTGCTCCACCAGCTGGAAGGGGGCGGGGTCAATCTTGCAGTTCTTGAAATCCACCTGTTCATCTAGCTGCTGCTCCTCCCACTCTGCGATCTGGGATGAGAGGTATGACGGTGCTCGTCAGAAATCACATGGAACGATCACAAGACACTGAAACTTTTTTACCTTTTTATATTATATTTTTTTATATTTTGTGCTAGTGTGGGTCTCACGTCTGTTGGGGTCATGCAATCTTCTACATCAGTGGAGTCCTGAAAAGACAAAATTCAGTTAGATAAACATTGTCCCCATAAATACACAAAAGTTATATACATTAAGTAATACTGTACACCAAACTCTATGATGTAAACAGAGTACCCACACATACTCATCACACAGCGGACAATCTGAGGGTACAATCTGAAAACTGTAGGCCAATAAATAATTTATATCTTAAAGATCCCCTCCAGACATGTTTTAAGATGTATATCAAATACTCTACTTTAAATAATAATTTGTGTCTGATATGGGTTTTCCACAAAAAAAGTTCAATTATATTGTTAAAATCCTTAAAATTGCATCTACTTCTTCTCCTTCATTAAAAATGCCAAATATGCATATGTTCATCTCAGAAGTTTAACTGACAGACGTAAGATGTCTCCTTATTCACCAGAAAGTCCATTCTCAATGTTTGTGCACTGGAGGCTTCAACTTTATATATCACACTTATGTAAATTGGCTTCCAAACTATTTGTGATGTCACACATCATGCTTGTAGGCCCACCCCTTAAATTGGATTTTCAATGAGCTCAGAGAAACTTTCCACTTTTCAGCAGATAAATGTGAAAACAGCCCTCTAGTGTCAAACTCTGCACATACATCATTCTGCACAGTGAAGCTCAAACATTCAACTGTAGGAACAAGAAAAAAAGCATATTTTTGAGTGGAGGAGGACCTTAAGTCTCCAAAGAGTTTCTAAGGTTAATGTAAAAGTTTGGTTAATGGGTCAAACAGAAAACACCAATTACACCATTAACTTTAAGAATCGACCATGTGAAATAAAACAACACGTAACAAATACTCCAAAACACACAACTACGTACAGAACAAGTGTTTAGACTGAAATCTGATTGAACATTGAAGTTAAAAAGGACAATTAAACCTCAACCACTTTTTAAAAAACTCCACCCCTCTCTCTCTCTCTCTCTCTTTCTCTCTCTCTCTCTCTCTCTCTCTCTCTCACACACACACACACACACTTTCTCTCGCTCTCTCTGCAAAGCCACTCTAATGATTTGGTTGGTGCACCACAAATATTTTGGTCCAGCACTTACTACGTGCGTGTCGCAAGGCAACGGTTACTAAGCAACAGTCTCTAGGCGGCAGACAATCTTACCGCCATGGAGATCCTCACACGTTTGGGCTTGGGCTTTCTTTTTTCAGGAGGAGCCGGCCCAGCCGGGCTCTTCCAGTCCAGGAGAGAAGCATCAACACAGCACAACATTAACACAGCGTCAGTGAAACTGGACAGTTTTACCCCCTTACATGGTGTCACTGCAACATTGGATCCCAGTCTGACTTCTACTGGGAGAAGTCTCTGCGATGTGAGCACAATGTTGCTGAAAGGGTATAATTACTACACCACAGATGGAGGTGAGGGCACAAAATCTGCACAAGAAACCCAATGTTAATACAACATTGGATGGTAGATACACTGCCAGAAAAAAGGCTTTTTGAACACTAGATTTTAGCATTTTTGTCAAATGTTTGAGCCCTAATGTTGTCTTTATAAGAAGCTTTAAGGTTGAAAAAAACATCTTATTCCATACTGTCTGACAGTATAACACACTATTAAATAAGCTTGTTCCAGCTCTTCATTGAAGCTATATAAGTGGTTTCCAAAATGGGGGGTGGGCCCTCATAGGGGGGCACAGAACCATTGCAAGTGTTTATGGAAAAATACACAGTACCAGTCAAAAGTTTGTCCTAACAGCGTTTAGACTGAAACTGAAGTTAAACAGACCCTTTTCTCTGCAGACATTTGGACTTGTTAAACACAGGTGCAACTAATAACATTATTAATTGCTGCATTGCATTGCGACAACTGCTGGCTGTCATTGATGTTATTAGTTGCTCCTGTGCTTTTGTGTCTTTTGTGGATTGTTGGTCAGTCTACCACTTTGGTCCAAACTGAAGTATCTCAACATTTATTGGATGGACTGCCTCGAAATTTTGTATAAACATTTATGTCACACCTAGAATGATTTGCAATAACTTTATTAATCCCTTAACTATTCATTTAGTGCCATGATCAGGTCAAAATTGAAAATTGTCCAATAGTTTGGTTTATGATGAAATACATGCAAAATTAATGACATTCCCATCAGCCTCAGCTGTGATGTGTAATGTGTTTGGTGCTTATTAGCAAGTGTTAGCAAATTAGCTAACATGTTAAACTAAGATGGTAAACGTTACAACTGCTGAACATCACCATGTTAGCATTGTCATTGTGAGCATGTCAGCGTTCTCACATTCGTATTTATCTCAGCCAAGTGCAGCCTCATAGAACCACTGGTGTAGCTTTAATGATAGAGGCCAAACTCTCCAGAATAGTCAAACTTGGCAGTGCAATGTCAGGCTGTAAACAACACTTGTTAGCTTATCACTATGACAAAGCAGTTGAATGAATGACAAAATCTTGGAGCATTCATGCCATCCATCCATCCCCTGAATCATTACTTTCAGCTCCTGCCTTCAGGGAGACGGTACAGAGTCTCCTGTGCAAAGAAAGAAAAATCTATAAAAAAATCATTCATCCCACAAGCCATACATCAGTTAAACCGGTAATTAATGGACAAGCCAATATTGATCTGAATCCCATGTACCTGGCACTTTACTTCTTAAATTAGTCTTAAATTATTTCTAACAATTTATTCCTTTCTTTTTTTACAAAATTGCATCTAACAGTGCAAAATGTTTTTTGCTAACTGTTTTTTGTAACTTATGATGTGAATGATTTGTTATTGATGTTGATTGTCAGACGAATTTCTACTTTTGTGCAACAACAACAAAGTTGTTTTGATTGATAAAAGCAACCAATTAACAGAGCGCAGGGGCCTTAAAATTGTTTTTACTTCAAAAGGGGATCGTGACAGATGTTAGCACAACGTAAACTATTTAAACCCATGATTTTTCTGCCTGCATCACTCCATCACTGTAAAATAAAATTCATCCTGACATATTTGGTAACTTTGAGATTCCCACTAGAATTTAAAATAAAGTTTTTTAGGTTTCAACACTGTTTGGCTGCACAGCATGAGTCTGTAGTGACCAGTCATTGCTGAGGTACTGGTGGACACAGGTTAAAGATAGATAAAACTTTTATTGCCACACTGCATGACACCAACGTATATTCTGAATCCACAACATTGATTGAGATTAAACCAAAAATGCTAATATGTAGGACGTTCAAAAACGTTTGACTGGCAGTGAATGTGTTGTGTAGTGAAGGGGGCAATGACTCACAGACGTTTTAAAACAAAAAGCTACGACCACAGCATGAGATCACACAGGAAAACCCTGCTGCCTGTGGGCGGATCCTGCCTGTCAGCAGCAGCAGCAGCAGGAGGAGGAGGAGGTTGACGGCATATGCGTGGACTCAGAGAGAGCACACACACCCTTGCATACAGTACGTGTCACACTCATACAGAGCACTTGCACCCACACATGTATTATATCCTTCTCTCTTCCTTGCTCTTGCTCTCACCTCCAGCAGCTCCTTGTCTTGGTCAGCACAGGAGAGGGTCTGAGAGCCTCAGAGAGAAAACAAAAAAAAACTGTTTTTAAATTGGATTTGGATTCAGATCTTTTTTTAATAGTTTGTTCTCATTAATTAATCTCCCTACTGTGTGTGTTTGCGTGTGGAAAGTGTTGGAAAGTACATACTATTTGGTGTCTCTGTGTCGCTGATGGCAGACACAGTTTTCAAGGCAGATTTCAGAGGAAGCTGAACATTGGAAACCACTGGGCTGAAGGAGGAAGACTCCTCTGTGGAGATCTACATGGAAAATATATTAACAAAAGGCAGCCAGACACACACATGCCCACAGAAAACACAGAAAAGACAAATACAAGCACGTGCACATAAACAAACAAGACAGCACAGGTAAGGGCACAGACGACAGAGACAGAGAAGACACGTGTTAATGTAAATATAGAAGTAATGGAAATTTATACAGTTTGTAAACAGACACTTACCACGACAGCTGTCAAAAACTCCATCTGTGCCTTTACCTACTGCTACATGCTTCACACATGCTGTGTCTCATCCACTTTTAGTCTACTGCTACAACCCCAACCCAAGCCAGACTTCGCCCCATCCCAGCCCTGGCGCCCCCGGACGCCTCACACCTGTTGGGTGCTCACCAGGAAGCGGACCCCTTGGCGAGCGTTGGTGTTGGTGGCGGCGTTGATGTGAGCGTGGGTGTGGGTGCAGGGCGAACTGGGAGTGCTGTCAGTGGTCAGGCTTGGCAGCTGATCGTGGGTGCCGTTGTCCTGGGCCAGCTGGCGGAGGTACTCCAGTCTCCGCTGGCGGCCCAGCTGAAGCGAGAGCAGAGACTGGAGCTGCAGTCGCTCTATGGAGCCGAGGAGGATCATCGAGTCTGAAGAGACAGAAAGAGAGAGGATGAAGGAATGAGATAAAGTGAAACGCAGGACAAGCTCACAGAGGAAAAAGTGGAATAAAGAAGAGATATTAGTCGTGAAGTGATTACGACAGCATATACAGTAGTGCAAAACATGTACATATACACTCAATTTATTAAGTACACCTACGTACGTCTAATGCGGTCTAAAACAACAGCTGTCACAAATAAATCCTACCTTCATTTCACTTTTTTAGAGAGGAGTTGATTCAAGTTTATGGACATTTTGGAAGCTTTAGTTTGTGCTGCTGTTGAACTGTATTGTGTTATCCTGAGAGGTGTTTCGATATTTAGTCTACCCTCGTTGATATAAGTGGAGTGGACAAAATATTAGAAACAACCTTCATGAAGGTAGGATTTATTGCAGGACTGGACAGTTGCTGGACAGTTTTAGCTAAATGTATCTGATGAACTGTTAACTCAGCGTAGCTTTAAAGTGATAATTTTACTTATAATAATTTTTAAACAATCATACTAAAGGGTTGAAGTAATTTCAACTAAATCCAACACAATGAAACTGTTGAATCGTTTGTCCTGAGTAGGGCTTACTATCATTATTAAAATATATAATATAAATAATAAATCAAAAACTTTCAAGTACCAAAAGCTGGTGTAGACTGATTCTGACAACTCAGACTTTGATTTGATATAGGCAAAGTTCTTCTACAACTGCTTGTAAATATTATTTAACATTTGATAACATCTGCCTTCTTTTCTTTGCAAAAAAGGGTTTTGTAGAGAAACATGTTTATATTTCTCATCACTTGTATTAAAATATTAATATAGGACACCAGCACCAGCGCTGAAACATTACTGCTCCAACAGTATCAAGATGACAATTAGCACATTTCATTAGTTTCAAAGACTTGTTATGATTGATATCCTTTCACGTGCACCTACCTCTAGATTCGACCAGGGCGAGTGTTTTAAGCTGAGCGGTCACCAACATCTCCTGCAGGTTCCGATAGGAAGAGGTAAGAGTGATGTAGCGTACATCCCTGACCATGATGTCCTCCACACGGATATTATACTTCCTGAAAGGTGGAGGAGGGGAGCACCAGAGAGGGGATTAGGGAGGAGGGGAGAGACGGAGGTTAAGTCAAGAGAAGGGAGGATGCAGGGCGATGAGGAGACACAAGAGAGCGAAGGAAATGAAAGAAGAGAGGGAGGGAGGGGATGAAAAGGACGTAGATCAACAGCGTAAAGAAACAAGGGACAAATCCACCGTTAGCATTCATTCAAACAAACAGGTGGACACACAGACTCACTCGTGGTGCCCCATGCCCAGCTCGGGCAGATAAGGAAGTTTCTTGATGCGGATGATGGAGTCGTACAACGATGGTTGGAGTGACTGAGCCACGGCGTTGGCCAGGATCACGGCAATCATCACAGGCAGGATGTGGGAGATCTGACCAGTCAGCTCAAACACTATGACCGCTGTGGATACAGTGTGGGTGACTGCTCCAGACAACGCTGCAGCACCTGCGTAGGAGGGATATGAATTTAAGAAAAATCATTTATGTGTCTAGTCTCTTTGAAACCATTCATACGGTTTACAGAAGAAGATTTACTGTGTGATTTAACACAGTTTCAACAGGAATGAAAAATTAAACAGTTCGATACCTGATGTTAAATGTGAAAAGTAACTGTGTGCCATTAATCAGAAGAGAGTCCACTGAAAGACAGCAAATCCAAACAGAATTTTTTTTTTTTTTTGCAGGATGTCGTTCTAATTCATAACATTTAACGGCATCCTGTCGCACTGACCAGTGAGTCACGACCGTGGTAATTCTGTATTGAACGATTTTCTATTTTACTTCGGTCCGAAATGTAATGTTCAGCTTAAGTGGAATCAATTTTCATCAGTCACATTCTATAAGCTGGTGTGAAGTGATACAAATGGCTGCAGCTTAGCGGTGACAGCGATTTCAATCATGCAGGAAGCGAGGAAGAGCAAAATCTGGCCTGAAAATTGGTTATCAAGGCAAATTAGATACAAAATGGTGGATTAAATTACAGCATAAATATATATAAAAAAAAAAACAGATTTAGAGCTCACCGACTACAGCATAACCGCCAGGAACTATGGGATACACACTGCCGTCAGCATGTATACCATCAGGAAACATGGCTGCCATGATCTCGCCGACCAGTCTGCCAAATGCTGCACCTGTCCATCACGCACAGATACAGCAAAGAATTATTTTAAGGATTTTGTATTTAATAGCAGTTGAACTGATTAGGAAACAGGAAATCTTACTCACCAATAAGGAAAACTGGCATGAAGGCCCCGCATGGAACAGGCATGGTGGTGGCCACAGCGGACATCCAGAACTGAGATGAGAATAAACAAGATGAGACGTGTGTGTGTGTTTAACCGTCATGAAATGCCACACATTTCCTAGATGTACGAGCAAAAGCACATACCTTCATGATGATGAAGAGGATGAGCGTGATGAAGACGTTGACCTGGGGGTGTTTCCAGGCGTGATGGTGGCTGATGTAGTCGAACTCCTCGGCCACGCCCTGACGGCACCACGTACGGTTGTCGAACAGCGCCACCAGAGACTCGTGCTGTGTCAGCTGAGAGGTCGACACAAGGGAAAGATATCGTCAAGCTTACACCTCAATACCAGACAGACAGAACTGTTGATGCTCCTGATGTTTACACAAAGTCTTTGGTGAGAATTTCTGCAAATCCCTGCAGCCAAAAATGCTGTGATTAATACTACCAGTTGAATTTAATGTTTGTTTTCAATAAATGTGCCCATGACTCCTTTAATGATAGCATTAATGAGTGAATTGAATCAGTGAATTGATTAATTAAATCTTTTTTTTTGTAATCTGTGCACTGCAAAGAAGTTCCATCTTAACTGCTCATTTTGGATAATGAGATCATTTCATTGTAACTGAGCCTGTGTCTGAAAACAACTCGACTCACTAGTGCATGTTTTTCTTGTTGTCAGAGTCTGAAAGGCTCTAAATAAGACTCAAGATTCTGTTATCCGGGACAATTTTGCAGTGTGGCAGGTGCACAGGCAGCGCTGGCACTATTGTGTCAGCTTTTCCATTATTAGTACAATGTGTCTGCATCACCTAGTCTGACTTACTTCTTGGTTTTATTTTTGCCCAGATACTGAAATGATATATTTGGCATTTCTGCCATTTCTGTACTGTACATTTATCAACTGACAAGCCTGGGTAAAAAAGAAAAAAAAAAGAAAAAGAAAAGCTTAAATATAAAATTATACTAATATTATGACAACGAACAATGAACAAGACAAAATAAAATATAAAATCGTACTTACAGCTCCCAGATCTGCATACACACAGCTGTTGAACAGCAGTAAAAAAAAAAAAAAAAAAAAGACCTGCAACCTAGAAACCTGTCAAAGGAGTGTGAAAGTCTTTTCTCACCTGTCCAGCCATGAACTGCCCGAAGCCCGGAGGGAATGTGAGGGTGGAGACCAGCAGGGTGACGAGTGCCGGATACACCAGACGCCTGACAGGAAGAGAAGGACTGTGGGGTCATTAATGGGTGTGTTTGTAACCAAGTATGTGCATGCTTAATTTCTGGGTGGTGAGGACGGAAGGTCTATAAATAGCTCCCGTGATGTGTGAAATTGACCCAATTAATAGAAGGACTTTATGTAACTTCCTTAATACTACATTAACATTTTGACATAAGACACCAAGCTAATTTTAAACACAAGTTGAAGGGCACCTGAGCACAACTTTTATCCGTTTTGAGTGTATTTACACTTGAACTCAAATGCTTCTTGATGTAACTCAGGGACAGTGGCTCTATGCTAAAATATGTAAAAGGCTCAGATACTCACTTCCTCAGCAAGAACTTGTTAATCGTCTTCTGCTTCCTCATGCACTCTACAATCAGCCGGTTCAGGTAGACAAAGAGAGCACCACCAAAACCGCAGGCAATCCTACAAACAGACAGCAAATACCCGGTTTGGTCTGTTGAAGGTGAAACAGAAGAGCACCCTGGGACACATAAAACCAGCTACACTGAAAAACTGCTAAGATACATATGCCTGGGTAAGTTAGTCTCTTTTCTGAGGCTCTTTGAAACAAAAAATATTTTGGCATCAAACACATTTGGTGATCTGGTTACAGCCACTACTTGTAATCAGCAGAGTAAGAAGTTAATTTCATGCCCTGCTCATCGAATACAAATCAACCTTGAGACTGGCAACAGGAATGTAAATGTGGAAGGAGACCAGAGGGAGAAACTGAACGAGAGCTTAGATCTCCTGAGCAACTCAGCTTAACGTGACGTCAGTCCAGAGAGAAACACACTCACCCGAGGATGGCGAATGCTGGCAGCTCCTGAAGGTCAAATGGGAAGTCCAGGCGGAAGCGGGTCTTAAAGAGAGCAGTGATGGTCTCTGAGGAGAGGAAGATTGTTCTCACTCTGTGGAATCTATACAGTAGTATGTCAGCCACAGAATATAGTACAGTAGTACACATTGGCATTATATATTCTAAAAATGTAAAACTGAAATAGTAGTAATGTTTTTGTCCTTCAAATGTTAAATAATATTCCTTAACTTGTTTCAGGTCAGTGTTTATTAGGAGTCTTTATTCAAATTAATTTCAGACAACAGGAACAACAACAAAAAATAAAACACGATGGCACAAGAAAAGTTACAAAATCACACAGGATACTGTTATCAAAAGGTGGAAAAAGAACATAGAACTTCTAATATTTTCTCTCTTGTCCTTTACCTTCCTCCTGGTTCCACACTGCCAACACTCTGAATATGAAAGCACTGAAGGTGGCAGCAAAGAAGCCCCTCCAGTAGTTCCTCACGGCAAAAAACGTTGAAGTGACCTCAATACTGAACAGTACCCCTGCAGGATACAAACATACACACTTATCAGACAATCCCACACAGAAACTTTGTTCAAGAAACGACGACTTAAACTTTAAAGCCTTGATAGTGACCCCTAAAACCTGAAGTGTTTAAATCAAAAATGCAAAAGTATTGGACTGAAAGAGATTTTGATGTTGTTTATCCCTAAATGTGTTCAGAAAAAAAATCATCACACAATCGTTGTATTAGATCATGAGATATCTGTATTAATTGAGCAATTTGACCTCATTATGATGCAAGAGGAATGCTCAGGGAGAGCACAAACACAAAGAGGGTTCATCCTCTGGGGATCGTGAATGTGCTCAGTAGATTTCATGTCAATGTTTCCTTTAGATTTTAACTTTAACTTTAAACTTTAACCTAATGTGGTGCTTGAGGAAAGCTTAGGAGGTCATCACTAGGTTAGGCGGTCACTTTAAATAACTGAGAAATTCTCCTCTTGGCACTTTGAATATTTATTCCAAATATAACAACAATCTGGCCAATAGTTGTTGAGATACAGTATAATCTGAATCAAAGAGTTAGATGGACAGACTTGACCAAGATTGGCGTCCTTGGGCCCTGCTGCTCACACGGGTAAATATTCTGCTCATCTAATTAGGTCCTGTAATTATCTAAGATAATTATATACCGTTCAATCAGAGGCTGCAGTCATGTTGTTTTACCTCCAATAGGCGCAGCGAAGCAGCAGCCCACACCCACCGCACAGGCAGCTGACAGCATCTCTGTGTTCCTCAACTCGTTCTGTCCAAAACAGAGCCAGATATACACACAGAGAAACACACACACACACACACACACACACACACACACACAGAACACACACACACACAGAGCCATGCATTCAAGCAAATACACACACACACACACACACACACACACACACACACACACACACTCAAATCCCAAAAGACATCCGTGTACGTGCAAAAGCCACAAACACCAAAAAATGCATTTCTCATGAAAAACCAACTCACCAACTGTTTACAAATGCAAAAGGCTCACTGTAAAGCTGCTGCTGTATCTTTTCACATTCGATGAGATTACATAGAACGGCGGTGGGATATGGAGAGACCATAATTGAAAAAACTGGGATTGAGTGTTGAAATCATGGAATGAGATGTTTGTATAGAATGAAAGGCAACAAAAAAATCGATGCCTCGCTGCAATGGTTCACTGAACAGAATCAAACACAGGCACAGACGAATGGAAAGGCATCAATCTATCTCAGCCTCAGAAATGGATCACATGGATTATTAATGTTGATGGAATTGGCAATAAAGAAACTATCTGACTCGTGCATTCATACCTTGCTCCCCTCAAAGGCCTCTTCCTTTAGCAGTAAAAGTGGGGGGAAAAAAGGACAGAAATATATGTGAGAGTCATCTGTGCGGGTGTAGACGTTACCTTTTTTCCCCTCTTGGAAGACGTCCAACTTATTATCCAAACCACACAAAATCAAACAAGCAGCGAATGAGCAAACACAGTCTTGAATCCGCAGCGTACTGAATTAACATTTTCCCAGACTGATTATGTTTAATGGCCTCGCAGTCGACCCCTGGACTATTTGAGTCTAACTGCGCTGACATGTGTTTTCCTTCCTCCACATTACTGCAGTCTATCTTCCTCCGTACTGGGTGATGCTGCTTCTGCTGCTGCTGCTGCTGCTGCTGCTGTCGGTGAATGGAGGGAAGAAGCACAGCACACTGTCCAGTGCAGACACGGACACAAGTCCAGGGATTGGTCTCGCATGAGTGGAGGTGAGTGCGTGTCCTGGGGAGTGGCAGAAAGTCGAAGAAACGTCACAGACTTTTCGGAGAACAGCTCTGTTTGGGTGAGTGTGTTTTACTTGCAGCTTCGCACCGACAGAGATAAACACACAGAGACACAGATCGATTGAGGATACGGAGTGCAGCCTGAAAATCAAGTCTATAGAGAGCATGAACTAAGATAGCGGTGACCTTTTGACTGGAGGGTCACTGCCTGGTTCTGAGCGGTGAAAGTAAAAGAGCATCACTTGTCCTTTCCTCATTACCACCACTGAATTGGCCCTACAAGCCCCAAACTGCTCCACTGAAGCTGCTAAGTGATCAAACAGATCAAACTGTGGTTGTACTGGGCCACTTTCAGGTGTAAATGTGTTAAGTTTGAACAGGTTGTACCTCAAAAAGAGAGCTGTATAACTTTCCTGAACAGAAAAAGGGTAAAAATAAACATTTATATAATCTGGAAAAACTCCACCACTTCCTCTTCAGATACAATATAATTTATATGAACAGTAAGTTCTTCTCTGCTCTCATTCTGGGTAACTGAACTGATGTTCAAGTAGATAAAATGGGAAATCGGGTACAGAAAAAATCTAATTATAACACTTAATCGCAAAATAAAGACAGCCAGAAATGTAATAAAGATCACTGGATGGATTAGCTTGTAAAATATTTGGGTTGATTTTTCCTTTAACATACAGACATTAAACTGACATCTTTTCATCTCAATCTCAGATAAGCATATGTGCCAAAATGTTGAACTACTCCTTTAAAGCTGCAATATGTGATATATAATGTTGGATTTGTGAAGCTGCTTCACCTGATTGTAGTTCATGTTCATTAAAATCAACATCAACATTTCTCAAAGGTTTACAGAGCAAATCCAGCCCCATACATGTTTTACGACATTCCCCCATACAGATACATGGATGGATAATAAGCATAGATTCATTCAAAAAAGTATTTCAGCTCAACAAAACAAGACATTCAATCATTATCTTGGAGTTTAAAAAATTGCAACAGATATTTTTTCACACTTTTCTGATATTTCATAGAATAAAAACATCAATTAATCAAGAGAATAATCTGCATCACTAGAGAAGAAAGCAGGCAAGCTTTTCAAAAGGTGCAGTTTGTATGTGTGATGTGATCTGCTAAGATAAATGTGTAACAAACGTATAATGCGGTTACCATTCTCACCATGTAAATCCCACCAAAAACAGCGGCCATGAATTTGCTCAGGAGAGCGGCGCACAGGCTGGCGACGTGAACGAAGGGTCCCTGAAGGAGGAGGATGCGGAGAGAGATTATGATGTTAGTAGACAGGATACGGCTGAAAGCGCATTTTAGCACATAGCTGTACAGCACGCCACGCTCAAGTTAAGGGGCATTATTCAAAACCCCCTTTTGCATGATTAAACCCTTCTCAGATTCAGATTCAAACAACTTTATTACCCTTCAAAAGGGGAAACACAAGTGTTATTAGCAGTAAATCACATTTTTATTTTCACAGGCAAGACTTTAATGAGAGTAGAAGAAGCCAGATTATTATGTTCTCCCCACAGGAAACTTCAAACACTGTCCAGCAATCCGTCACATGTAATTTGTACAGCCAAGAACACATGAAGGAGAAAAAAAAAAACCCTCTACCTCCTTTCCCAGAGGCATCCCGCTGCCCAGAGCACAGGTCAAGCCGATGACTTTGGCCACAAACGTTTTAAAAGTTAGATACTCCTTCAGGACGACCCCCCTCAGAATGGTCTTCATCTCAGGAATACCTGAACCTGAGAGACGAAGAGGAAGAGACGCCAGGTGGGATGACGGAGTGGAGAGAAAAGATGAGTTGAAAGAAAGCAATTACAGGGAGGGATGTGAAGAATAAATGAAGAGCAAAAGGCTGTTGGGGGGGGGGGGGGTGTGTGAAGGGAAAAAGCTGATTGATATTCATATAGTTGATTGATATTCATATAGTTTTCTGTATGCACATCTAATCAGAGTTATATTTTATGGATTTCCTGCAGACGTGACCATTAAAGAGACTTCAGCACATATCCTTGGAGGTCTTATGGTGCATTATAGAGCAAACTACATTATTCAAACACAGAAAAGTGGCCATGAATTAGGGGTATGAATACATGTTTGTGCATAAATTGTTTGAATTTGTATGTGTGTGTGTGTGTGTTAGTGTGTGTGTGTGTGTCTTACCCACAGCCTGAGGAGCCAGTATCTGTGTGAATCCTGCTGAGAATGTGATGAGCACTACGGGGTAGGTGACCCAGGCGATGTACTGTAGAAGCATGTTACTGTCCAGTCCACCATACATCCACTTCTGTGCTGCACACACAGACACACACACATGCACACACACACATTTAAGTAGCTAAATCTCACTATAATGCAGTAAAAAAAGATTTCAACAATTTAACGACCAGTTTCCTCTTCTATCAAAATGTTTCCCCTTTCTCTCTAACTTTCTCTCCAATCCTTTTATATCTCTTCCTTTCATTCACTTATTGGTGGCCCTCCTCCTCATTCATCATTTAGCTCCGTTACTATCAAATTTTGTGTCTCACAAAACACAACAGATGAAGCGCTTCTTGGATTTGAGGAAAATATTTTGACTACATCCACACTATGCCAAAAAAAAAATGCATCTACTTCTCTCCAATTTGGCTCTTTGGTTGCTGCAGTACAGTAAAGAAACCCACTTCATGAGACGACATCATGATCATCAACTAGTGATTTAAGTGATGTCTCAGCGTAGGGAATATCATTTGCCTGGTTAACTGGTTGTATTTACTGCATGAGCCACACCATTTCCTGCTCCTCCGTTTGTCTGACAACAAAAACATGTAAATGAGGATGACTAAACCCTGAGTTTGGCTGCTGCACTGAAACGCAGAGCAGGAGGGGACAGAGCGGACGTCCTGATCAGATGCTGGCTGTGATGCACAGTTTCGTTGTTTGCCAGCGTTTTTGGATTTAGTCGGCTTTGTAAAAGGTGCATCTGATGCAGGGGTGAATAATAAAGTTGAATTTTTTTCTCTTTTTTGTTACCATTTTATACTTTCTATTTCTCTTTGTGTCTCTCACACATGCAGAAACACAACACTGTGGAAAGTTTGACACATATATTCATGGACGTTCATTCAATTTATTTTTTGCATTCAACACTGTCTATATGAGTAAATTCGTTTTAAAAGCCAGAAGTCTCAGCACATGGTGAATGTATGAAGGAGTCACTCTTAAGATTGATGCATTTGATGCTATGAGACAGTAAAAATTGTATTTATTGACCACTTTATTAATGAAAGCCACTTTATGTAGCTACTACTGAAGATCAATATAACTTGGTATAAAAATGTCATTCAGTTTGTGTTAATATTTAATGATCATTCTGCCAACATGCCTGCTGTTCATTATAAAGCTTTGAACGCTTCAGTTCTTTTATGACTTTGCTGCTCAGTCCTATAATTACTGTCCGCTCTGTTTCTCTTTCCTACCTTCTTGGCAGAAGGCGATGGCGTAGTCCATGACCCAGCTGACCAGAGCCATGAGCAGCCCCAGCAGAATGAGGAAGATCCAGTCCTCCCCCACCCGTGAGATCAGGAACTTTTGGCAGCGGGACGCGCACACTGAAGGCACAGAGGCAGAAAGAGACAGAAAAACTCAAAGGGAAAGCAAAAGTAAAATCTCTGAGATAAACCTTCAAGGTGAGATGGGACTGAAGAGAGATACTTTTTTGTGTGAGACAGAGAACCAGCAGTGTCAAGAGGAAGGAAAAAAGAAGCAATACAGTAGGTATTGGCAGTCAAGAACAGCACATTTCATACACAAATATAATTCAAAGCACTTTCAAACTGTATAGCTTTAAAAAGGTCAAACAAATAAATACAGAATAAAACACTGAAACAAAAATTAAACAAATAGAAACCTTAAAAAAGATAAAAACATAAATAAATATGAGAAATGATGTAAGTCTACTATACAGCTGGATAATATGATAAAATATATACTGTAAGATGATATAAATTCAACCAAGGTCATCCTGAGATTTAGAACATAACACCATGTGAGCGTCCAGCACCTTCTTGTTTTATGGTAGCACACGGTAGCCTTGGAGAGTTTTTCTACCATGGCAGCAATCCATTTAATATTAAATTAGGTAAGTCATTGAAGAAGACTGATTTTTGGTCGTATTGGATTTGAAACTTTTTTTTGCATGTACGGTACCAATCAAACGTTTGGTACCATTCAAGAGGTGTGTCCAAACGTTCGACTGGTCCTGTATTTGATTAACTGGATAAGACAAAAATTACAAAGCTCCTGAAGTCCTGAAAGATAAAAATTTTTATTTTATTTTAATTCATTTTTTTAAAACTTTGTACTTTAACCATAATATATTGTTTGCAGAAGTTCCTGTAAGGATCTTGTGCACATAAAATAGTATCTTATGACCCGTATCATTCCCTATGATGGCTAAGATAGTATTTTATGTGCACAATTATAGTAATAGTTAATATTTTGTGCACAAAAGAAAAAATAAATAAATAATATCTTGTGGGACTTTGGGGGCTCTGTAAAAAATAGATGTTAGTATGTGGTTATTTTATTTACGCGTCAATTTCTGCAAAAGCCAATTCCCAGAGAAGATACTACTATACTTATTTTATTTACTATATGATCTATAATGAATAACCATGATATAAAATTACACATACTGTGATGAAAGATTTTATCCACATTGTGCAAATCCATCTAGTAAAGTAAAAAATAATGAATCCTTAACGTTTAGCTAAAGGCAGTGGGGAATATAAATGTTTTCAACCTGTAAAGACTCTCAAAGTGCTCAAAAGCTGCTTCTTCATGTTTAGTTTGAACTGGAATTGGTTAGAGGACCAGTATCAGATGACCCGAGAGGTCGAGAGGGTTCATATGAGACAATCATCAAACTGGAGGCCTGTGCAGAGACCTGAGGACTGGTGTGAGTTTGTCACTTCTGTTTATCTTCGTTCAGACTCACAGAAGCTTTCTGACATTTTGTTGGAGGAAATCTGAGAAAGGACTGTGACATTAGTCTAACCTACTGGAAATAAATTTGTGGACAAGTATTTATAAGTTGCGACTCGACATTAATCCTCTGAATATTTATGAGGATTATTTAAGAGAGGCTAAAAACAAACCGTTATTTTCATGCTGTGTAAATTAATCCAGTTCCTTATAAAAACCTAAGAACAGGGAATTGAAACACAGAGAGTCGAGTTTACAGAGAGGTATTGTGCATTTACGGGGATGATAAACTGAAGGAGGTTATTGGTTATGAATTTGATGAGAGTGAGAGCATCACTTTATCTTTATCCACCTCAAATATGAGACAAAACAAAGCTAGGTCATGGTTATAATTCTACCATTACGTTATAATATATAACTCTGGGCTAGGTCAGCTAAAAGAAGCATCACTGGACTCATTTCTTCTCTCTTGTCTGCGGACACTGCCAAAGCCTGGAATTCACTTCAATATCCAGAGCATTCATAGATGTGCTCGTCCCTTGAGAAGCTAAAAATGTGCTACTAACACATTTGCCAGATCCACATTTTATAAAAACATTACAGTCGAGATACCTTGAGTGACGTTAGCCATGGAGAAAACTCAACATTTAGGAGGAACCAGGAGAGCGACAGATGTGTGGATGACAGAAGGATAAGGTGACGGGACA